>NW_027096879.1:0-12442 GCF_019320115.1 Miscanthus floridulus
TTTCATCGTTAATAGTCTTCAAGTCTTCCCTCATCAGCATACTCCTTGTTTCATCGGCAGCAGTCTTCAAATCTCCCTTCATCGGCATACTCCCTGTTTCATCGGCAGAAGTCTTCAAGCCTCCCTTCATCGGCATCACCAGCTACCGGCAACCATCTTTACAAGCTGGCTTTCATCGGCTATCAAAGTATACAGTAACTTTCCCCTTGCCGATTAGTCCACTCCGAACATTTTAACACGTGTAAAAAAATGGTGTCAACACATGCCCCCCAATTTCGGAGTATAAAACCATTAATGCTCTAAAATTTACTCTAGATTACCGTAACTTATTCTCCAAGCCAAAACCTGATCTGTTATTAAATCCAATCAAATCTAATCCTGATTCACGCACTTCAGTAAATATCGCACAATCGCCAACCACTCTTGCCTTGATTATGGTTAAGATACTGAAACAATAACCCATCGGCAAGATCTTAACATGATAATGCTGTCATTTTCAGAATTAAAATATCCTGCACCGATATCTCTTCCAAGTCATGATTACTTGCCATCAACCCATCTGTACAATCCCCTGATCATCGTGCAAACAGTTACCATATCCATCTGAACCACTTCGACCTACATGCGCGTGGCATAGAGATAAGTCCGAAATACCCCTACTCCAAGCGGCTTATAAATAGATTCCTCCGGAACACTTGTCTTCTACCCTCAGACTCCATTCTTTGACATTTTCTCTCTCCGACGGTGACTCCGACGAACCACTGCACGACCTCAACCAACAAGAACCCTTCTCCAGCGTTACCTCAAGTCTTCAGCTCGTGCCCTCATCTTCCTCAAGATAATGGCAATTAACTTTGACGTCCCCGCGGTTCGCTTCACTTCCATTACCTTTTACTTTGATTCCCCTAGTTTTTGCAAGTCTACACAGTTGGTGATTTTTCCTTTCTTTTGTTCTCCGGATCCTTTAAACTTTAGGAACTACGCAACAAACTAGTTATTCCAACCGATCAGCCGCATGTCCAATGCCTAGGACCAATGGGCAACCCAGATCCAACCGATCTGATTAATGCAGAAGTTAACAGAATCCCCTTTAGAGCCCAAAATTTCTCTCTGAATTTATGGAAAGACACATTCCGATCTTGGCCCAAAACCACCAAAGGGTGGAAAGATTGGTACTTGAGGGTTAATAGATCGATGCAAGTATACTGGGCAGAACGGAAATTAGACCAATGCATTAGGCTATCTATTGCCGATATGCAGAAGAATGAATCGATGATGATTGCAGCTGCTTACTTCTGGTCAGACACAACAAACACTTTTATGTTTGGACATGGCCCAGCTACTCCTACACTTGCCGATGTCCACATGCTCACTGGCTTGGATATTTCAACTGCCGATGAAGGCTCCATTTATGGTAGAAAATCTGAATATAGGGTGAATACCCGCAATATCGGCGGTTGGACGGGATACATTCAAGAATACCAGAAGATTGGGACACTTAACCAGAGGGAACATGCCACATTCTTGAATATGTGGTTAGAAAAATTTATTTTCTGTGGTCGATCAGTAGGACCAACCAACGCCTTCCTCCCCGTAGCTGAACTTTTTTGCTAATGGCGTAAGGTTTCCTCTTGGCCGATACCTTCTGAGCTCCACTTATCATCTTCTTCATCAAGTGTCTCAGAAACTTCTGCTTGGCGAACCCATCGGCAACCTAGGAGGCCCGTGGTGGTTTATCAACATGTGGCTGAATGCCCATATGCACAAACGCTTGCAATGGGACTTTTTTGCCCAACAATTCCCACGAGAAATTGCTGAAGACCATGTGCTTGGGGATGATGAATCGGCAACACGCTCACCCCTTAATTTTGGTGAAGCCATAATTGTCCTTCCCGGAACAGAGGCCAATGAAGACCAGATCGGCAGATTCTTCCAAAACTTCTACAATGGTCTCTCTTATGATCATAGAGCCTGGGTACCTTATATTGACGAGGACAACAGATTTCCCCTTCTTTTCAACTTTGCCGATGACACCCTGAATCAGGATAAGGAACTCATGATGGCCATCATTACTCCCAGGGCAATTCCAGTGAATACATTTGGTAGCGGAAAAAACACCAACATTTCATATGAATTTTACAACCCATCGGCAGTATCCCGTCAATTGGCTTTTGGGCAACTGCCAATCAAACTTTGCTTTGCCGATGTGATCAAACCCAGGGAAACAATCACCTGTGGAACAGATTGGAACAAGGTGGTACAACTCTCCCCTGATGCTGATATCACAGATGTTGATATATCCACCTGGACGCCAGTATCCTTCATCACCGAGTCATACAAGCAATGGTGGCGAGAGTGGAAGGAACAACTGTTTGCAACTTCTGCTCACACATATCGGCACATGATCGACCCTAAATATGCCATCCCTGACGACGCAGTAAGTTTCTTTTAACTCCTTTTTGCTTTTTCCCTACATATATTAGTAACTGACTCTCTCATGACAGGTTAACAACCCAGCACCATCGGTGAGCAAAAGTGGGAAACCCTTCGATCTTCAGCCTATTTCCCCGATATCACCGATCGGCTACAACGCCCCCACCTTAACTGCTTTGACCCACCAGAAGATCCGTACCAAGACCATCACCTCTAAGTCCAGATTGGCTACAGCTAGAGCCACTCCATCGGCTGCTGCCCCAACCTTGGTCAAGGCATTCAAGGTAACAACCTTGTTTATTTCTACTTATACCGATTATAAACTGTATTAACATTAATCACCAGGGGGTAAGAGCTGCCACTGGATCATCATCGGCAGTTCCTTCGACATCAAGCACCACTTCTTTTGACAAACCTTTAGAGGTATTCTCTTGACTTTTCATTTTATCCGTTAAATATCATACCTTACACTTGTTTTGCAGCAACAATTGGGTACATCGGCAAGCGTACCAGACGTCCAAGCTTCACAACCAACAAGTACCGATGCCCCCCCAGCCAATCGTTGCCGATGCCCAAGCAAAGCGCAAAGCTCTAACAGATGCCGAGGCACAGCCAAAACGACAAAGGTCCATGCCGATCCCTACATCTGCCCCAATGTCATCCGTCATCATACCTCAAGAGCCAACCACTGATGAAGTCACAGAGGACATCCCATCAGCAAGCTCAGCCGATCCCTCACACGACACACTCCAGGTTGTTTCTTCCAGTCAAGCACAGGAAATTGCCTTGAAACAGGTAAACCGATTAACCTAGCTGATTTACAATATTCATACTTATCCTTAACCGACCTCCTTTTCTTTTCCTCAGGAACAAGACTCCCCAAACAGCCTATTCTCCTTCGCTATTGACATCTCTGACGATGATGGAGAGGAAACAAGTTCTTCCCTTGTACTGGGAACAATATCGGTAGAAACTAAGTCCAGGTTGGAAGCTCTCCGGAACTTGCTACAGCAGGATACCGCCCAACTTGTAGATGACTCGGACCCCGCAAAGGCAATTTTCAAAACAATCCGTGGCTAGGTCCCTGCCGATGTTGAAGAAGTACTCTTCCCAGCAGCCCATTTAGAGAGTCGCCAACTACAATATCAGCGGGCTGCCCAACGTATTGCCGATAGAGCAGCTCAGGCTCAACTCAAGGAAGAGATCTTACAACTGAAACAAATTGCCGATGAGAAGCACAAGGGCATCGGCAACTTGCAGACTTCAGGTGCTGAACTTAAGCGGAAAATCTTGGATTTATCAGCAAGGAAAATGGCTCTATTGGCTGAATTGAAGGAAATCGAGGCAGCTTTAACTCATGCTCAACAAGAAGAAAGCCAGCTACCCAATGCCATCAAAACCCTTCAGCAAGAAAGAGATATCTAGGCTCGCAAAGCTTTGGCCATGAAGAAAAAACTCAAGCCCGTGGAGGGTACTGCCAATGACGATATCAAAGAAATGGAGGAAGCCGAGCAGATTCGCCTGCGTGCGATATTAGCTATCCAATCCTTGTTGAACTTGTAATCTTGTTTATTGTATCGACACTTTATGAGACATTGACATCCTTGCATAATTCTAGCCGATAGGACTGTTATCGGCACTTATACTTTTATGCATCCATCCAGATACTAGGGTAATATTTCTTTAAATATTTTCCACTTAATGCTCTAGGAAACACAACCCCTTCGAGAGTTTCTAGAATATATGCGTTACCAGGAACAAACTAATTTATCCGATATGGACCTTCCCAATTAGGAGACCACTTTCCAAACTTTAAACTTTTAGTCCCAATCGGTAAAACCAGTTTCCAGACCAGATCTCCATCGGCAAACTCCTTTATCTTCACCTTCTTGTCATACCATCTGGCTACTCTTTTCTTATTTTCTTCGATGCTAACTAAAGCCCTTAACCGATGACCCACCACATCTTCCAACTCATCCTTCATAAGAGTATTATAATCATCGGCTGTCAGCTAATCTTGAGAATGTATTCGCATAGAGCCAACTTTAATTTCCCAAGGCAATACTGCATCGTGTCCATATACTAACTGATAAGGCATTATTTTGGTTGCACCATGATATGACATCCGATATGACCACAAGGCTTCGTTTAATACTGTATGCCACCTCCTAGGATTTTCTTCAATTTTGCGCTTAATGAGTTTGATGATCCCTTTGTTAGAAGCCTCAGCTTGACCATTAGCTTGAGCATAATATGGAGAAGAATTTAAAACTTTAATTCCCATACCTACAGCAAACTCATCAAATTCTCCTGATGTAAACATAGTGCCCTGATCGGTAGTGATAGTCTGAGGAATACCAAATCGGTAAACAATATGCTCTTTCACAAAATCAATCATATTAACCGATGTCACCTTTTTCAAAGGAATTGCCTCAACCCATTTTGTGAAATAATCAGTAGCAACCAGAATAAATTTATGTCCCTTACTCGATGGCAGATAAATCTGACCAATGAGATCAATAGCCCATCCCCGGAACGGCCACGGTTTGATTATAGGGTTCATAGCCGATGCAGGCGCTCTTTGAATATTACCAAACTTTTGACATCCCTGACATCCTTTAAAATATTTAAAACAATCTTCAAGAATAGTTGGCCAATAGTATCCATTCCTTCTGATCATCCACTTCATCTTGAAAGCCGACTGATGCGCACCACACACTCCTTCATGAATTTCACCCATCAAAGTTTTCGATTCATCACTACCAACACATCTGAGTAAAACTCCATCTATAGTTTGATAATATAATTCATCATCGAGGAGCACATACTTGATAGCTTGGAACCTTATACGTCTTTCAACCTTTTTATATGGATCCTTTAAATAATCGACAATCTCCTTTCTCCAGTCATCGGTATTAACTGCCGATGTTAGCACTTCCTGAATAAGTTGATACCCTGAAGCATGCTGAGCTAGTCGATTAGCTTCCTCATTATGCAATCGAGGGATATGTTCAAGACGAAAATCCCTAAATCCTTTCAACAATTGCACACATTTTTCATAATACGAAATCAAAGCTTCACTTCGGCATTCATAAAGTCCAGCCAATTGATTTATAACTAGCATAGAATCTCCAAAGATTTCAACAGCATCGGCACGTATCTCCTTCAGTAATTCTAACCCTTTTACCAAGGCTTGGTATTCAGCCTGATTATTCGTCGACGTAGCAACAATCGGCAATGAAAACTCATACTTCCTTCCTTAAGGTGAAATTAACACAATGTCGATACCTGCTCCTTCACCACATGTGGACCCATCGAAGAAAAATGTCTAGGGAGCAACTTCCAAAGAGTCCACTGAATCATAATGCTGAGTGACCAAATCAGCCATCACTTGCCCTTTAACTGCCTTAGTTGATTCGTAACGTAGTTAAAATTCTGATAATGCTAAAATCCACTTGCCGATTCTACCACTTAATATCGGCATCGACAGCATATACTTGACTACATCGTCTTTGCATATGACCGTACATTCGGCAGATAACAAATAATGCCTTAATTTGACACACGAAAAGTATAAACATAGACATAATTTTTCGATGGCCGAATACCTCGTCTTAGCATCCACTAGTCTTCTGCTCAAATAATAAATAACACGTTCTTTCCCTTCAAATTCTTGAATAAGAGCTGAACCGATAACTGTATCATTAGTTGATAAATATAACCTGAAAGGCTTCCCGTGTTGAGGTGGAACTAGCACTGGAGGATTTGTTAAATATTTCTTAATTTCATCGAGGGCTAACTGCTGCTTAGCTCCCCATACAAATTCCTGATCGGCTTTTAATTTAAGTAATGGACTGAAAGCCTTGATCTTACCCGACAAATTAGATATGAATCTTCTAATGAAATTAATTTTACCGATCAAAGATTGCAATTTAGTCTTATTGGTAGGAGCAACCACCTTGTTAATTGCATCAATAGACTTCCTACTGATTTCGATGCCCCGCTGATGCACCATAAAACCCAAGAATTGACCTGCCGATACGCCAAATGCACATTTATTAGGATTCATCTTCAATCCATGCTTCCTTGTACACTCTAGTATCTTTCGCAGATCGGCTAGATGTTTTGTGATATCTCCAGATTTAATCACCACATCATCAATATAGATCTCCACTAATGTGCCGATGTATTCATGAAAAATAAAGTTCATAGCTCTCTGATAAGTAGCACCGACATTTTTCAAGCCAAACGTCATGACTACCCACTCAAACAACCCTACATGACCTGGACATCTAAAAGCAGTCTTGGGAATATCTTCTTTAGCCATGAATATTTGATTGTAGCCTGCATTACCATCCATAAAGCTGATAATCTGATGTCCGGCTGCAGCATCAATCAATAAATCAGCAATCGGCATTGGATAGCCATCCATCGGTGTGGCTTTGTTGAGATTCCTGAAGTCAATACAAACACGAAGTTTTCCATTTTTCTTATAAACAGGAACCACGTTAGAGATCCACTCTGCATATCGACACTGCCGAATAAACTTTGCCTCAATTAATTTAGTTATCTCGGCCTTAATATCAGGAAGTATATTAGGGTTGCATCGGCGCGCTGGCTGCTGATGTGGCTGAAATCCAGATTTGATAGGTAACCGATGTTCAACTACCGATCGGTCTAATCCAGGCATCTCAGTATAATCCCAAGCAAAACAATCTTTATACTCCTTTAACACATCAATTATTTGCTGCTTACACTTGAAATCTAACTTAGCACTAATAAAAGTAGGTCTTGGCCTATCGCCATTACCGATATCTACTTCTACTAAATCATCTGCCGATGTGAACCCTTGACCTAATTTTCCATCATCGGCAAACCTATCCATTAAAATTCTTCTTCAGAACCGACTGCTTGCATTGGTGGAATTTCATAATCAGCAACTCTAAGGAACTCTTTTCCCAAACTTCTCCTGATATGTATTTAGTTCGCTCATAAGTATCTGATTCTGCCGATGCGATGATATAAGAAGAATCACTAGGGACAACCTCAATCTTATCCCCAATCCACTGTACGAGGCATTGATGCATTGTAGAAGGAACACAACAATTAGCATGAATCCAATCTCTCCCTAGAAGCAGATTATATGCACCCTTGCCATTAATAATAAAGAACGTCGCCGGTAAGGTTTTGCTGCCGATGGTCAATTCAACGCATACTGCCCCTTTAGCCGGCGATACATTGCCTTCAAAATCTTTCAGCATCATATCGGTTTTGGTCAAGTCTTGATCTCCCTTACCAAGTTTCCGATACATCACATAAGGCATAATATTAATCGCAGCCCCTCCATCAATAAGTACCTTAGACACAGGCTGCCCATCAACTCTGCCCTTCACAAACAAAGCCTTAAGATGCAGTCTCTCGTCATCGGTAGGTTTCTCAAAAACAGCCATCATTGGATCTAGTGTCAACTGAGCTACTTGATTAGAGAGAACAACTTCTTCCTCATTATCAGATAGTGCCAAAAATTCCATCGGCAATATGAATACCATATTAACATCTGCCGATGGACCCTTATTTTTGTGTTTTACCTGCCACTGCTGATGACCGTACTTCTCATTGGAGGAATTTTCCTCTTGGTATAAATCCTCCTGACGCTCACGTTGCATCCTCCTTCTCTGTGTTTTTGTTAGACCCTCCGGGCACCATCGAGGAAACTTGGTTTTCCAAACCGGCTGATAACAGGTCCTAGTCGATTCCACATGGCGTATATTAGGGTCCCTGTAGAATATTTCCTCATTGGGAACTCTTGCATTTGCCATTTCCTCAAGCTCCTCTTGATTCCTCAAAAAACATCCAACGCGTTTACTAAGCCTTTCATGTACACTAAGTCTGCCCCCCAGCCGATCATGTACTGATGCTCTGCTTCTAATCGGCTCATTGATAAATAAACCCCGATTGCCAGGTTGAAATCTTCTTTCTGACCGATTGACCCCATAATAACCATTGCACTTAGGGCAATTTTCAACAGTTGGTAATTTAATACCTTCTTCCCAGCAATGGATAAAAAACAGGCACCTCCAATGATCTTTATGCCGATGCCATTCTTCCCGACGTTTTTCTTCTTGCTGTTGTCGATATCGATCATTACGCTGACGCCAACCCTCCTGCTGCCTTCGATGAGTAATCACAATGCCAGGTTGAGGAGGTTTTTTGGAACTACTGCTTTCTCCCAGCAATCCCTTACTTCTTGCATCATCGGTAGTTATCCGATGTTGGGGATCCACTGATGCGTTTTTCTCAGCAGCCTCGGACGTCAATACCTTGGTCTTCCCTTTAGCCTCCAACGTATTTGCTGGAAAGGGGTGTTGATCAATTTTCATCGGCCTTTGGGCATTAGAAGTACCAAACTTAATTCTCCCAGATTCAATAGCCGATTGTAACTGTTGCCTGAACACCTTGCATTCATTTATACTGTGTGAAGTTGCATTGTGCCATTTGCAGTACAAGATCTTCTTCAACTCTTCTGCTGATGGGATCACATGATTAGGTGACAGCTTAATTTGATCCTCTTGAAGCAGAAGATCAAATATTTTGTCAGCCTTGGTGATATCAAAGGTAAACTTTTCTGGCTCTTTTTGACCAAAGGGACAAGATATTGGCTTTTTATTCTTAACCCACTCAGCTAAGCCGATAATTGGTTCTTCATCAGAATCAGAATTTCCTACTTCTTCAACAAATGATACCTTTTTACTCCAATTCTTTTTAGGTTCAAAAACCCTAGTATCTTGATCGGAGATCCTTTGCACAAGATGACTGAGGCTTTCAAATTCCTGAGAAGCATATCTGTCTTTAAGATATGGCAATAACCCTTGGAAAGCCAGATCGGCAAGCTGCCGATCATCCAGCACCAGACTGTAGCACTTATTTTTTACATCTCGTAGTCTTTGCACAAAGCTCTCTACCGATTCATCATTGCGCTGTCTCAATTTTACTAAATCGGTAAGCTTCTTTTCATGGATTCCAGCAAAGAAATACTTATGAAATTATTTTTTTAGATCAGCCTAGGTAATACTAGAATTTGGTGGTAATGAAATGAACCACGTAAATGCCGATCCAGACAAAGATGATGAAAATAATCGAACTCTTAATTCATCTCTGCTAGCTGCCTCTCCACATTGAATAATGAAGCGATTGACGTGTTCCATTGTTGATGTATCATCCTGCCCGGAGAATTTAGTGAAATCTGGTACCTTGTACCGATTTGGGAGAGGAATTAAATCATATGCAGGAGGATATGGAGTCCGATAAGAATAAGTATTGACCTTGGGCTTTATCCCAAACTGATCCTTCATAATTTCTGCTATCCTATCGGCCCAAAAAGCATTAGCTTCCTGCTGACGAACTGGCTGAATTTCTATAGGAGGTACCTGCTGATATCCTTCCACATATCTTGTGGCCCACGATCTCCAGCAATCGGCATATTTGCCGTTACTTGTGGTCCATTAACCTGTTGGAAAGGATTCATCGGCTGAGCTGCCGATGTTTGATTCTGAACACCAGCTTGCATATAACCTTGTTGAATCCCTGCAATCTGTTGATTTTGCTGAACTGTGTGTTGAACAGGTAACTGTCCTGACCAACCATTATTAGAACCCATCGGTACAAAACTCACCGATGGCTGGTAATTTGCTGACATTGTTGGATAATTATAACCAGCTTGAGGCATAAACTGAACCCCAGTTTGACTCATAACAGGGGCTTTCTGCTGTATCGGCAGTAAGCTTGCCGATGGATTTGAACTGGGCGTTTGAACCAAAGGCATTTGGAAACCCCCTGGAGTTGGTTGCATAGTAGTTGTTGTGGCATATTGAGGCACTTGGGCCATCGGCGAAACAGCCGATGGTCTAGGAGCTTTACCTACTGCGTCAAACACTTGAGGTAATCCAGGATTGAAAGCAGATGACTCTGGAGGCATACCATATCCCCACCAATTAGTAGGAATCTGGCTATTCCGAGACACAGGGCCTGACATAGCTGATGCCGATAGATCCGTACTAAGCTGAATTCGTCCTCCTGGTAGTACCGGATCTGATCGTATCGGTGTAGATTGAATATTAGGTAAGCCTGCCGATACTGGAGAAGAAGTAACTTCTGTACCCACAACGGCCGAGGGAGCCGATGGAGTATTGATAGATGCTGGCTCTGGTTGGTGATAGGCAGGCCCAACATAATGCGGTGACGCTTGTCCTTCTTTAAGAGTTCGAACCACAGCATTATGAACAGTATTGGACAACACATTGGAATGATTAATCAAAGCATGATTTACTGCAGAATTAACCATCTCTTGAAGTTTACCAGGATTGGAGTCAAAGGTAACCTGCCGAGGCAACGGCAAATCTTGCTTCTGGATGACTTGTCCACTTTTGTTCAGGCTAAACGATTTCAGACAAAGCTGCCTGTATTCTTCTACGGCCTTTTCCATAGCCTGCCTCTGTTCTTCCTTAAGATCTTCTTCTGATACCGCGATAATGTTCCCCGCATCGATCTCGGAATTGAACATATTGACCGGATTGATTGGTCCCACCAGACGTGCCAAAAGATGTGTTGATGCAAAAGTGGATCTGCAAACACAAAGGGCTAATACCCAAATCTGTATCCAAGGCGTGCCAGTCGATTTGACCTGTTAATCGACAAGGATGAAGATACGAGCACTTTGGTCCTAACAACAGCGATACGCCCGGAAGTCACGGCCAAGAGGTACTCACGCGGAACTCGAGGATCGCCGAAGGTCGCACTGAAGCGATGCAGCTCGCCGAATCAATGAGAACTCATAAAGAGAAAATAATGCAAATTGACGAAGTCGCCGAAAAGTAAGTAGATGCAAATAGGAGTAAAAATTGGTTTTGATATTGATTGATCTATCTTTACATTGCCCCTCACTCCATATTTATACCCTGATCTAAAGAGACACAACCAAACACAACTAGGACACCAAGCCCATATCTAAGGAAACACGTGACTCTTACATGAATCATACTCTAACAAATATAGAAAAGGAAATCAACTCCTATCTATTTCCCTGTCCGCCTTAATTACGATAGAAATCTCACTGTCCTTCTTCCCATCGGCATACCCCCTGTTTCATCGGTAATAGTCTTCAAGTCTTCCCTCATCAGCATACTCCTTGTTTCATCGGCAGCAGTCTTCAAATCTCCCTTCATCGGCATACTCCCTGTTTCATCGGCAGAAGTCTTCAAGCCTCCCTTCATCGGCATCACCAGCTATCGGCAACCATCTTTACAAGCTGGCTTTCATCGGCTATCAAAGTATACAGTAACTTTCCCCTTGCCGATTAGTCCACTCCGAACATTTTAACACGTGTAAAAAAACAGTGTCAACAAAGAAGAAGCTCCGTTCCTTCACCATGATTGACACCGCTCCATAGGTGTTAGGTGCCTTTATCTAGATTACCACGTCGATAGATTCGTGTTCTTAATTAGTCTTATTGGTCTTATGAACTTGATTGATTAGATGTTTAATTGGTGAACTTGGTTGATTTGGTATTTTGCTTGATTGCTGGGAGTTTGTGGGCATGTCCACAACTTCCTTAGATTGGAACTTTTAGTTTAGAATGAAAACTTAATGCAGATGTTTCGTTTTATCTTATCTCTGCTGTGCTGATTTCTGGAGCAGCCTATGTTCTTTATCTGGTATCTCGAAATCTGGAATGATAAAAATTCTGAAATTTTTGTGGAAATAACTAGACCTCTGTATCTTTCAAGTGTCTTTGGAATCACGTCAATAGTTATTCAGGTTTGGGAGATCTAGCTGACACAAGTTGATGTTCCTGCGCTGTCTGGAACTCAGAACAGTTTCGGTTTAGCTCTACTTTTGACTATGTGCGAGTTCGAATCTGTAAAAGTGGTCTAAATGAAAGTTGTAGCTGATGTCCTAAGCTTTCTAACGAATCTTGGTGCACCTCTGTTGGATCTCTGAAACTCGGTTATAA
>NW_027096879.1:20245-40000 GCF_019320115.1 Miscanthus floridulus
GTCGGGAGTAGTTGCAAAAGTCAGAGTGGACGTTTTGTCCAAGCCCTGTGCTTAGTTGACTGTGCTACGCATGCTGGGTTATTTCGCTGCGTGCCCTGCGAATGCCGTCGATGTCGGGTCCATTATCGTCCCGTTTTCGCATGACCGCGGCATCGTGCAGTGCACACCATCTTTGTGCACTGTGCGTTGCTCCTTTTCCAGCATCCGGTCGGCTCCCGACTCTCGCGCCTCGTCCCCGTACCGGACCCCCCCCCATTTCCCCTTCCCTTTCTTTCTTCTTTTGGTGACACGACCGCCCACACGCCTGCCTTGTCGAGCGGACCCCCTTTCCTCTCCTTTATTTCCCCCTCCGCCGCTCGCACAGGAAGCATGCCATGTCTCCGACCTTATCTCCATAGCATGCACCGTCTGTGTATCC
The DNA here is from genome assembly GCF_019320115.1 of Miscanthus floridulus. NCBI lineage: Eukaryota > Viridiplantae > Streptophyta > Magnoliopsida > Poales > Poaceae > Miscanthus > Miscanthus floridulus. The sequence continues at coordinate 20,664 of NW_027096879.1, forward strand.
CATCCCCGCCGCCTCCGCCGTCGGTGTGTTGTTTTTCCCACCTCCATTCTCCACTATAAATACCCTTGGTCCTTGCTCTTCTTCTTCATCCCCATTCCCCTGTATTTGGAGCATAGCTACGAGATCCAGTCGACGTTGTGAAGCTGGGTTCGATTGGCTGAGGTGATGGTGTGATCTGAGAAGAAGAAGGGATCCAGTTCGTCGAAGAAGTTCAAGTTTCCTTGGTTAGTTGGCCTTAGGATTCACGAGGTTTTACTTCTCAGTCGACTGTTTCTAGATTTGTTGGTGCTACGCCATGTTTTGGATAATCATTATCTTGTTGTTTCTCCATTGTCCTCGTCTATCACGACTTCTAGATTAAGTCTCGGTTGTACCAAGTTGCTCTTCACCATGTATCCCTAGATCTCCGTGTGGTTTAGTATTCGAAGTCGTGTAATCTTTCGTGTAATCCCTGATGTACGAAATGTAATCGTGTTTTCCCCTTCTGGTTCTTGCTTCGAATCTCGGGACGAGATTCTTTTTAAGGGGGGTTGGTTGTAACACCCCGGTGTTACGAGATCGTTTAGCATAACGATTTAGGCCTAGGAGAAATTTCTGAAACGAGTTTTCTCGAAATTTTGATTTAAAACGTACTCAGCATGATAAGTGAATCCAGTGGTCCAGTTTTGTGGACTCGAGTCAACACCCAAATTAAAGTACGCAGTGCGTAGAAATATTTATGGATGTTGAACGACAATTCTGGCCAATCGATAACGAACGGTTCGTTCTATTAGATTAAGCATGAAAAGCAACGTTTATAAATAAAATACAATCTATTAATAAATAAAACAATATACATATATATAGCTTTAGAATCAAAATTAAATTCGAGCTTGCTGAAATTTTCCTGTGCTTAAACGTTGCAAATTGACTAAAGTAGTAAACCGTTATATATATATATATGTACATATATATATATATATATAGGTATGTATGTGTGTGTATATATATATATACACGCATGTTACGGCAGTAACTTTAATAAAGAACATGTAGCAATGCTTGTTGATCTGCTCCTCTGCAATCTTATCTGATCTTTGTCTTGTCTCTGCTTCTCGTGTTCTGAAACACAGCTCGCGAGCCCACCGTTTCTCTGTCTCTGCCTGCTGAGCCGAATTACCGTGCATGCACCTGGAAAGGATCAAAGGGCTTTTCCCTGCACTGCACTTGAAAGGATGATGGACCCCCCTTGCTACGTGCAGCTTATAGAAATTTTGTCCACGTGATCACAGGCTAGTAGTAAAAGTCTGCACTCCCTATTTTCTTCACTGCCACACATGTCTGTGTCTTCCGAGGTGCTCATAGCTAGTAGCTAGTCTTCTATTATTACTTTTTGATTCATCTCTCAAGCGCTCGCTGTTTCCTTGTCACTGACTTGTGAAATGGCCCCGGGCCCCCGCTTGCTTTGGAGCCGAGCTTCGCCACTGCCTGGCACGTCGCTTTTCCCCCTCACGCGCTTGTTTTCTGCGGGCTCGGTCTTGTCCGTCTCTGTGTGTCTGTCGTGTTCGGCCGAACCTCGTGACGCTGTCCACTTCATTTTCTATTTCTACTGCCGTGTCCGTCGGTCAATCCTCGTTTCCTTCACCTCCCTCGGCTTGCCTACGCGCGTTTTCATCCAGCTCCCCGCGCCACTGCACAGGACCGCGCCGAGCACCGCACCACGCCGAGCCCCGCGGAGCTCCTCGACCCCGCCTGCCGTCCTTGCCCGGTGGCCGCACCACCGCAGCACCGTAGCTGAAGCCCCCGCTCCTGCCATCACACCGAGCCGCAGTGCCGCCCTCCTTTCCCTGCTCCCTGCCTCGCGCACGAGCAACCGCACAGGGCCGTGGCAGCCGGCGCGCTCCATCGCCGTGTCGCTCCCTTTCTTCCTCTTCCTCGCCCCTGCTTACACGGCCGCTCGCCGTGGCCACCTGCCGCCATGAATGGCCGAGCAGGGCTCCTTGCTACCGACGCCCTGCTCCTCCGCACGTCCTCCTCGCTCAAGCCACCTTCCTAGGTCACGCGCGAGCTCACGGCCGTTCCGAACCGCCACATCCTTCGTGCGCCACCGCGCCGAGCCGGCCTCCCCGCTGTGCTGCCCCGCCATCGCAGCTCAGCAGCGCCACCGCGCCTGCAGTCGCCATGCCGGAGCTTCGCCGTTCCGTGCCCCTCCCCGTGGCCTGCTGCTGCCGCCCGCGCCCGCCGTGGCCGAGCAGCGCCGCAACAGCCGTCCCTCCGCTCGGTGCCCTGCACGCCCGCAGCCGCCCATGTCGGAGTTCCCCCGGTCCACGCTGGACCGCCAGCCGCTCCAACCGGCCGCCTGGCGCACGGAACCACCCTGCCAGCACCGCAGCGCCACCGCCTTCTGCGTGCATGTGCCCCTCAGCCGCGTGCGAGCACGCCGTGGCCGGCCGGTGCTCCTCCCCTTTCGATGCTCTGTTCTGAAATTGAAGAAGCAAGGTGAGGAGGGTATATATCCAAGCAAAAGAATTATACGGGGTCCGTTTTGCTAAATACATGACTTCGGTGAATAGTGCCAATGTCCTGCGGGTTTATTTCGAGAAAATACGAGGGCCTCGGTGCAATTTTGGCGCCGCCGCCAAGGCCCTGGCCGGGTGGGCCGGCCTGCTCGTCGCGCCGCGTGTGGGCCGTTGGCTTGCCTGCCGCTGACTGCTGCGCGCTGGGCTGGGCTGCTGTTTCCCCGTCTGGACCGCCAGTCCGGCTGCTGGGCCATCTGCACCGCTGCCGCGCCCTGCTGGGCCGCCTGCCGCGTTGGGCCACCGCCTGCCCCGTGGGCTGACTGTTTGCCCGCGCGCTGGGCCGTCCGCGCCTGGGCTGCCCTGACCGTTTGGGCCGATTTGATAACTGCTGGTCAATTAGTTTATGGAGCAAACTCGTAAAATGAATAGATAATTGTGTAGAAACCCTAAAATAGTGAAACCAGTTTTGTTGAGTTCCTAAAATCGTGATCTACGTAATAGTGTATTTTATTCGCATAGGTTCGGTATGTTTTTAAGGTTGCTCTAATTATTTTAAAATGCTTAATATTGTTAAAAAGAGAACTTGTAGGAATTATTGTGATGAATTGATAATGTTGCTGAATCTAAAATTTGTACAGTAGGCTCCTAGCAATATTAGGTGTTCGCTGTAAGTTTTGTAACTCTAGAATAATTAGTTTGCTAAATAGATAATGATGTCCTATTGCGAATAAGGATTAAGTTGATGGAATCGAATAAAGAAACACCTTGGTTTGTATAACTAAAAACAGTTGTTGAGAAATAACGTCTTGTTCGATAACATGGGTATGTAGCCTAAGTACAGTCATCGTTAGAACTAGCCCATTAACTCGAGAGGCATACATCGTATTATACGAGTCACGATTGCAGTTGATTAATTACATCTTTGCATTGCATCGCATGCATATCATGTAGGTACGATGATGGATCAACGGATCAACTGAAGGATGATTGGGAATCCAAAGATGAGGCAATGGGCCTTCTATCCAGTTGATGGTGGATGATCTGAAGATGCAGATACTAACTTTTAATATATCTTACCCAGGCAAGCCCCGGTGCATAACCCCTACTTTCTGCAGTTTAAATTATATCTGTGCATTAAGTTTCAAGGAGTTGAATGAAACCACTTGCATATATATATCTTTATCCTATGAGTCTTACTAGTATGACAAGATCGTGTAGATTGCTATGCTACAGGACTCCGGTAGAAGTCGAGTGATTGCCTGTCACTCGCGAGATATAGGAAATATGTTATTATATGGTTATCACTTGGAATATATAAAATGGTGGAAAGAAAAATGGTGACCTGGCAGGGATGTGGTTTGGGTATTGGTGGGTGTAAGAAGCTGTGTCGCCGCGGAGTCGGGTCATAGCTTGGTTACACCGTTTCTCCCTGTCTAGTCGGTTAAGGACCGATCGTTGCATATGACTCTAGGCAGGTCACAGACTTATTATCCCGAGCACATACTTGTGTATGGGCGCTTGGAAAGCTTGTTGCTCTCTTGTCGTGGATCCGGCTCTTTCCGGACCGACTGTCAGGGTTTTGTTTTGGTGGAGGAGGTCCTTGCACCGCGCTGAGTCCGGGACTCAGGGGCGGGGGCTTGGAGTCCCAGTTTGGATGGGGACCTGGACACCCGAGACAGGAGAGTGATGAGTTGGTCCTGCTTGTGCCTAGGGTACAAGCGGGGCGTGTGTTTTCGGGGTACCCAGCTGGGGGTATTGATTCGCGAATCGCCGGGAAATCCGGTACGGCTTGTCTACGGTTTAGCATCGTAGTAAGAACTGGAAGATGAAAGATGGAAGATGGACAAAGGAAATCTGATTACTTACCACCTGCTTGAAAGTAGCACAGGTGCTTACATAGAATGGTTAGTTAATGACCCAATGCGGCTATTAATAAAAATCGAACATAAGGACGCATGCTTAGTAATGCTTCTTGCAAATGCAATAATCCCACAAGCCAGATGGCCTTGCATATCCTTGGAGTCTTTTCTTTTCTCCTGCCGGGTAAGTCTTGCTGAGTACAATTGAGTACTCAGGGTTTTATTTTCTCCTGTTGCAGGTGACAGGTGGACGCTTGAGCTGACCTTTGTGTGTGGATTCCTCCTGGTGGGCTCAGAGAGGATTTCCTTTACGCTGCGATCGTAGTTGTTATTTATAACTCACCAAATACTTTATAAATAAAAGTTTCATAATCTGTTGCCGTAGTCTATATATATCAATACTTCACCATGTCATTAATAGATGTTTATTTCCGCTGTAACTCTGTTCACATGTTTCTATTCCGCTATTCAATTAAATTGTTTATAACTCTGATAACATGATTTCATTCCGCTGTTACATTAATAAATATTATACTCTGATGTTGTATTAAAAGTGAGGTAAGAAATGGTTACGAATGATGTAAGCTTTATTCTCTCATTTGTGATCCTGATGGCAAAAATGTGGATTTTCGGGTTCTCCCCTGGGGTGTGTCCGACGGAACCAAGTAATCTAGTGTTCTCCCCTGAGTGCTTAGTGTCTAATGGAAGACAAGCACTCCTGTGAGGCATTAAATTAGGCGGTTCTGCCACACTACCACTGCCATAGTGTGTCGCACACGCTACGCATTAATCTCACTCACAAGTTCGACCGGCGAGCATGCCGCTCGCTCACTGCTTTGCAAACACGGTGCACGCACCCAACATGTCAGAACGGTACCAGTGCCGATTTTTCCTCATGTCAGAACAGGAGCAGCGAAGATTTTCCATACGCCGGCACTGTAGCAGCGCAGGAAGCACTGTTCACGCATGGAAACCACTGTTCACGCGTGGAAACCACTGTTTACGCGTGGAAATCACTGTTTGCCCGCGGAAAAATCACCATAGCCAGTGGAAAATGTTGTTTATCCATGCAGCACGTCGTTCTCGCGGCACTTTATTACCTTTAAGCAAGCTAGTTTAGCCACTAATCTTATGACGCGTCGTTATCGCGTCTTTGCTTCTCCATTCCTGCGTCTCCTGTCTTTAAAAGGATACGCCGAGCTATTTCGCTCCGCTGCTCACTTGCTTCTCTCGAATCAAGTTTCTCTGTTCTTACCCGTGAAAGCTGCGTCTATCGATTTCTCCTGAGCTGCAATAATCAGCTGAGGTAGCTAGTCTATAATTGATCTTTTCATTCTCTAATGTTTTCTTGACCTGTGGTCTCCTTCCCCATTAATTCCTTGACCTGCATGAATGAACTAGCACCCCACCGCCAAGCACGTTCAGCCCAAAGCTCACTCCAGTCCTGGCGTGCTCGTAAGTCCAAGACCACTCAAAGTTCAATCCTTGAATTAATTCTCTCATGACCAAAGACCACACCACCGCACACGGCACGGAGCCAAAGGACAACCCTGCCAACTCGTTCATGCTTCCTGACTACTTGGCTTGTCATGACCACCCACAACCAGTGCTATAAATGGTTCTGCTCCGCTCCACGCAGGGCAAGCATTTGCTAAGCTCCCTGGTGTCTCTCCTCTTGCATTGCCTCCGTACATCGATCACCGTAGGTGGCACTTCATCCAATTCTAAGGTAGCTAGCCTGTAAGAATTCCTTCATTCTTCTTCTTATTTTCTTGACTCGCGGTCTCATATAGTAATTCTAGACCCACAGTCATGTGCAAGTCAACAAGTTCAATTGCGTGATTAGCCTCCTCTAATTATATCATTTTCTTCATCTCTAGAGCTCATTTGAATTTATTTATTGATTGTGAAATAAATTTTGTTAGATTCCTAAATTCATGATCTATCTGTTAGTGTAATTAGTTCGTATAGTTCACTGATACCTTTAGGATTACTTTATTATTTTAAAATGCTCGTTATGGTTATTTAGAGAATAAATTTTTATGATGCATGGTAGCTAGTGCACCTTGTTTTATTATATATATAGTAAATTGATATTAACAATAAGGATGCCTTTAGTTGCTAAGATAATACATGAAATATTTCATACTTGTTTAGTGGGAATAATAGGTAACTTTGCGTATTAGTCATTAGAGTTAGCTTAGTAGCTTGGTAGATGTATTCTTATTTTAAGAGTTGCGGTTGCCTATATATTAATTATTGCATCATCATCACTGCATGCATATAGAGGATGAGCCACTGGAGATCGTGACATTCGGCGAGCAGGAGTACGACGAAGTCATCGAAGAGTACAAGGAGATCCTCGTGCAGGAGGACGTTCCGGAGCCACCCGTCACTGACTTTGCTGACACCTCGCCTGCCCAAGGCAAACCCCGGTGCATAACCCCTATTTTTAAATGATCACTGAATATATTTATATGATATGCATTTACGTCACAGGCATTTTATGGAAGCTACATGCATAAATATATCCACCATGAGTCCTACTAGTACAGGTCGAGTAGCTACTATGCTCAGGATATCGGTAGCGTGAGTAACCTGTCGTTACTCGCAAATAGGTGATTAAACTATGATATCATGATGAAATAATGGAAAGGAAAATGGTGACCGGACAGGGATGTGGATTTGGTTCTGGTGGGTGTGAGGGGTTGTGTCCTGCGGCCAACAGGGCATAGCCCGGTTACACTTTTTCCCTGTCTGTGTCGATTAAGGACCGGTCGTTGCATATGACTCTAGGCAAGTCACAGATTATTGTCCCGAGCACATACTTGGGTATGGGCGTAGGGAAGGCTTGCTGCTCTCTTGTCGCGGATCCGGCTCTTTTCGGACCGACTGATGGGAAGAGGAGGTGGTGGAGGTCCTTGCACCGCACTGAGTCCGGGACTCAGGATGTGGGGGCTTGGAGTCCAAGTTTGGACAGGGACCTAGACACCCGGGACAGGAGAGTGGTGGGTTAGTCCTGCTTGTGCTTGGGGTACAAGCGGGGCGTGTGTCTTCGGGGCACCCAGCTGGGCACATTGATTCGCGAATCGCCGGGTTATCCGGTACGGCTTGTCTGCGGTTTAGCACCGTAGTAAGAACTAAAAGTTAAAAGGAGAAGAAATGGAACTGATTGCTCAACTCTTGCTTGAAAGTAGAACAGGCTTATATAGATTGACTAGATGAAAACTTAATATGGCTGATGATAATAATGTATCAATAAGGACTCACTATTAGTATTGCTTTTTGCTAAAAGAGAACCAGCAAACCATAAAGCCTAGCATATTCCTTGGAGTCGGGAAAGTATTCCCACTATCGGATAAGTCTTGCGAGTACATTGTGTACTCAGGGTTTATTTACCCCTGTTGCAGGTGACGCTTGATGAGTTCCTTGTGTGGAGGATCCATCTGGTGGGCTCAGACGGAATCCTCGTTATCTTTTCGCTAGATGTTATCTTTTAATATTCTGTTGTTTATCATTCCGTACTCTGTATTTGGTATTGTAATAATGTACTTTTCAAGAAACTCTAATGTATGAGATAGACTTGTGTTGTAACTCGTTTTCATTATTGGATCCTTGGGGAAAATGTGGATCTTTCGGGTTCTCCCTTAGGGTGTGCCCGACGGACACCGCTCGATGTAGTTACTTTTGGGGTGCTTAGTGTCTGATGGAAGATGAGCGCCTTCATAAGTACGCTATTTCGGATGGTTCTGCCACAGTTGGTACCAGAGCCAATAATGGTCATGAGTTCCTCACTCTTTTACAAAACTAAAAGTGGACCAACAAAAGTTTTGCGAAAAGTAGGATGCGATTAAGTTAAGTATAAGCCCTAGCTATATGGTATATCTAGGATAGCGGCACTGGTTTTATCTAATCAGTTTCTACAGGTACACTGACTTACATGACGTAAGAAATCGCTTAGTATACGGAAAGTGAGTGTGCGATGTGCCGAAAATTTTACGAACGCCGCTATATTCCGGCTTGAGTGAACGTATAGGTCGAAGCATGCATCATATAATAGCATCTTACTTGAACTAGGAATCCCCCTTCACGTATAATGAAAGTAGTAAATTGGTAGGATTAACTTAATGAATGCCTTAAAAAATGTGCTGCCATTTCTTTAACCCCTAGATCCTGATCGAGAAGGTGTCCTAATGGATGGTTCGTCTCTCTTATAGATGAATCTGAGGTCTGGACGTGGGAGCACCAGTTCGGGAGTGGCCAACGAGGGCCATGGTGACAGTGCTCAGGCCTTTGAGCGTGGCAATGAGGGAGCTCGGGAGGTTCCACCCTTGGTTCCTCAGCCTTTTCCACCACCGCCTCCGCCGCTGTCCGCCGCGGAGGTCATGGTGGAGTTGTTGGCTGCTCGCCAGGAGTCAGCCGCTGCTCGTCAGGAGACAGCTCGTGCCATCGAGATTATGGCACAGGCCCTCGCGGGTCTCGCCTGTGGAGGCCCCGGAGGCAACGGTGGGAATGGGGGTGGTGCTCGTCGTCCTGAGGGACAGTCCTCTTACCAGGACTTCCTCAAAACCCACTCGCCCACGTTCACACCGTCGGACGATCCGTTGGAGGCAGAGCACTGGCTTCGCACGTTGGAGCAGAAGTTTCGGCTGCTCGGAGTGGCCAACGAGCAGAAGATGCACTTTGCGTCCCAACTGCTTTTGGGGTCCGCAGGTGCCTGGTGGGAGACTTTCTAGGCCACGGAGCTGCCGGATCACCTGGCGACATGGCAGGAGTTTTCCGCCGCTTTCCACGAGTTCTTCATACCTGCTGGTGTTATCCACCAGAAGGTGACCGAGTTCATGGAGCTACGTCAGGGGAGCAGGACAGTAATGGAGTATGTGACCCAGTTTAACCACTTGGCTCAGTATGCTGGTAGTCAGGTGGACACGGATGACAAGAAGAGGGATCACTTCTTTCGCGGTCTCACTCCTGCTCTTCAGGAGAAACTGTACCTAGGGAACTATTAGACCTTTGGGGCTCTGATGAACGCCGCCATTGCTCTTGAGGGTTTCCAGCGGGCATCTCAGGTGGATTGGAAGCGGAAGCGAGTGGCAGCTGGATCCTCTAGCCATCCCCATACTCAGAAGGTGTAGATTGTTAGGCGGGGGCCCTATCAACCATCCGACGGGCCTCCGTACCGGTCACCCCAGCAGACATCATAGACTTCTGCTACTCAGTACAAGGCACCTCAGCAGCAGGTGCAGCCCCAGCAGACTTAGGGACAGCTGGTTCCACCTCATCAGGGATTCGGGAACAAGCCTGATGCTTGTTTCAAGTGTGGCAAGGATGGCCACTATGCTAGGGAGTGTCCTTAGCAGCAGACAGCTCAGCCGTCTCAGCCGTCTGCAAATTCTAGGCTGATTAAGAGGACTTTCATCAAGAGGAAGGTGCCCAGCAGATCTGGTCAGGTGCACTTCATGGATGCTCAGCAAGCTGTGCAGCAGGAGACAGTTATGGCTGGTATGTTTACCATCGAATCCCATCCAGCTTTGGTGTTGTTTGATTCTGGTGCATCGCATTCCTTTATGAGCATGAGGTTTGTAGAGCGGCACAACTTATCACTATTGGCTATACCATATGCCTATAAGATCCGTACTGTGGGTTCTCAGATGTTCATCAATACCCGCACGGATACAGTAAGTTTGGTATTAGCCACCCACACTTACCGTCTATAGTTCATGATAATGCCTAGGCAAGGCATTGATGCTATTCTTGGAATGAACTGGTTGCGGTTGTATGGGGTAGTATTGGATATGAAGAGAAGAAGTGTAGAGTTACAGCTTCCATTTTCTAAGGATAGGATGTCTCTCATCATACCCTCAGAACCGGTCTTACCTGTTGCTGCCCATGCTGAAGCCGTTCCTGATCTTACCTCCATTCCAGTAGTATGTGAGTTTCCAGATGTTTTCCCTGAAGACCTTCCTGGATTGCCACCGGACCGTGAGGTAGAATTCTCCATTGAGCTTGAGCCTGGTACTGCTCCTATCTCCAAGCGTCCGTACCGCATGGCTCCGAGAGAACTGGCAGAAATGAAGAAGCAACTAGAGGAGTTGATGGACAAGGGTTTCATCCGCCCAAGTTCTTCACCATGGGGTTGTCCAGCGATTTTCGTGAAGAAGAAGGATGGTACCCTATGGATGTGTGTGGATTACCGCCCCCTCAATGCGGTAACAGTTAAGAACAAGTATCCCTTGCCCCGCATAGATACTTTGTTTGATCAGTTAGCTAGTGCCAAGGTGTTCTCGAAGATAGATCTCCGATCAGGCTACCATCAGATCAAGATCAGGCCACAGGATATACCAAGGACAGCTTTCTCTACTAGGTATGGGTTGTATGAGTACCTAGTAATGTCTTTTGGTCTCACCAATGCCCCGGCTTTCTTCATGTACCTGATGAACTCAGTCTTCATGCCGGAGTTGGATAAGTTTGTGGTAGTGTTCATTGATGACATTTTGATCTACTCCAAGAATGATGAAGAGCATACCTGTCACCTCCGGATAGTCCTGACTCGACTCAGAGAGCACTAGCTGTATGCTAAATTTAGCAAGTGCGAGTTTTGGTTAGATCGAGTGCAGTTTTTGGGACATATGTTGACACCTAAGGGCGTTTCTGTAGATCCTAGCAAGGTGCAAGATGTGTTAGATTGGAAGTCTCCTAGGTCTGTGCACCAGATCCGTCAGTTCCTTGGGCTAGCTGGATACTATCGACGTTTCATCCCCAATTTCTCCAAGATAGCCCAGCCCATGACTAAGCTGCTCTAGAAAGAAGCTAAGTTTGTTTGGGGTCCAGCTTGTGAAGAAGCTTTTCAGTCCCTGAAGACTTTTCTGACCACTGCTCCTGTATTGGCTCAACCTAATATTGAGAGGCCCTTTGATGTTTACTATGATGCCTCGAAGATGGGATTGGGGTGTGTGCTTATGCAAGAGGGGCGTGTGATAGCTTATGCTTCACGCCAACTGAAGAAGCACGAGGTGAACTACCCTACCCATGATTTAGAGCTAGCTGCTGTAGTTCACTCTCTGAAGATTTGGAGGCATTATTTGTTGGGCAACAAAGTGCATATCTTCACTGACCACAAGAGCCTTAAGTATATTTTTACTCAGTATGAGTTAAACATGAGGCAAAGGAGATGGTTAGAGTTGATCAAGGATTATAATTTGGAAGTCCACTATCATCCAGGAAAAGCCAATGTGGTAGCTGATGCCTTAAGTCGTAAGTCGCATCAGGTTGAGGATATACCCTTGTCACTTCACCACACAGAGGTGCTAGCTCAGATTGCTTTGACCTCAGAGCTGCTGGAGCAAATTATTCGGGAACAAAAGGAAGACCTCGAAGAGATTCCTCACGTCAAGAAGTTGCTAGCTGAAGGACGTGGACCTCATTTTAGCATTGATGAGCTGGGAGTCGTGAGATACAAGGATAGGCTGGTGGTTCCATCTAATGAAGAGCTGAAAAGAAAGATTTTAAAAGAAGCCCATCATTGCAAGCTGTCTATCCACCCTGGTAGCAACAAGATGTACCATGATCTACGCCAACTGTACTGGTGGTCTTACATGAAACAAGATATCACCCAGTTCGTTGCGGAGTATGACACTTGTGGTAGAGTCAAGGCAGATCATATGCGTACTCCTGGATATCTACAGCCCTTGCCCATTCCTGTTTGGAAATGGGAGGATATTTCCCTAGATTTCATTGTGGGTTTACCCCGCACCTCCTCGGGCTTTGATTCTATTTGGGTCATTGTGGACCGTCTCACCAAGTCTACCCACTTCCTTCCGGTGGACACTAGATACAATGCCAAGAAGTATGCGGAGTTATACTTTGATCGGATTGTGACCCTACATGGAGTTCCTCGCACCATCATCTCTGATAGAGGGTTAGTTTTTGTCTCTCGTTTCTGGGAGAAACTCCAGGAGTGTTTGGGTACTCGCCTTCTCAGAAGCTCGGCATACCATCCCCAGACTGATGGTCAAACTAAAAGGGTGAACCAGGTGCTCGAGGATATGCTGCGGGCTTGTACCATCTCTTTTCCTGAGAAGTGGGATCAGTGTTTGAAGCTGGCCGAATTTTCTTATAATAACAGCTATCAGGAGAGTATCCATATGGCACCATTTGAAGCTTTATATGGACAGAAGTGTAGGACGCCACTAAACTGGGTTGAGGTAGGAGACCGTGGGTACTTCAGGCCGGATTTCATAAAGGAGGCTCGAGAGAAAGTAAATATAATTCGTGAACACTTGAAGTCAGCTCAGAGTCGACAGAAGGCTTACGCAGACAAACGAAGAAGACCTTTGGAATTTGCAGCTGGAGATTATGTGTATCTCAAGGTATCTCCTTTGAGAGGGGTACATCGGTTTGGTGTCCATGGCAAGTTAGCCCCTCGGTATGTGGGTCCATACAAGGTGTTGCAGCAGTGTGGTCCCGTTGCTTATCGTCTCCAACTCCCTGAAATTCTCTCGGCAGTTCACAATGTATTTCACGTCTCGCAACTGAAGAAATGCCTACGAGTTCCTGAAGAATCTGTAGAAATAGAAGGACTTCCGCTCCAACCTGATCTGTCTTATGTGGAGCATCCTATAAAAATTTTGGATGAGAAGGAGAGAGTGACCAGGAACAGGGTGATAAAGTTTTACAAGGTACAATGGCAAAATCATTCTGAGGCTGAAGCCACGTGGGAACAAGAGAGTTACCTATTGAAGCATTACCCCCATCTCCTCAATGGTTCTGATAGTTAGTTGCTACGTCGAAATGTATTTCCTACCTTGTTCTCACAGTAGGCACATGAAATCTCGGGTTGAGATTTTGTTTTAGGGGGTAGATTTGTAACACCCTCGGTGTTACGCCTTAATCAAAATATTAAACCATGTCATGAGCATCATGTTTATGTATTATTGCATGTGGTAAATGAGAAATTAAATTTTATTGCACTAATTCTCAAATTGAGCTCTAATTTATTCCTTATCCAAGTTGTCCTTCCAGCACGTCATCTCTCTCCACGTGAGAGCTCCTTAGCCACAAAGTCAAATGATAAATTATTGTTATTCACTAATTATTAGCATACCACTTGGCAAGATTTTTATCTCCATCAATCTCGCGACGCGCCACTGTCATCTCTCGTTGTTCTAATTATCCTGCCTTTACTTCGCTTGCTAATCACCTTGAAAAATCATCAGTGCACGACGCGCTACCACTGCCATAGTGTGTCGCACACGCTACGCATTAATCTCACTCACAAGTTCGACCGGCGAGCATGCCGCTCGCTCACTGCTTTGCAAACACGGTGCACGCACCCAACATGTCAGAACGGTACCAGTGCAGATTTTTCCTCACGTCAGAACTGGAGCAGCGAAGATTTTCCATATGGCGGCACTGTAGCAGTAAAGGAATCACTGTTCACGCGTGGAAATCACTGTTCACGCGTGGAAGTTACTGTTCACCCGCGGAAAAATCACCGTACCGATGGAAAATGTTGTTTATCCATGCAGCACGTCCTTCCCGCGGCACTTTATTACCTTTAAGCAAGCTAGTTTAGCCACTAATCTTATGACGCGTCGTTATCGTGTCTTTGCTTCTCCATTCCTGCGTCTCCTGTCTTTAAAAGGATACGCCGAGCTATTTCGCTCCGCTGCTCACTTGCTTCTCTTGAATCAAGTTTCTCTGTTCTTACCCGTGAAAGTTGCGTCTATCGATTTCTCCTGAGCTGCAATAATCAGCTGAGGTAGCTAGTCTATAATTGATCTTTTCATTCTCTAATGTTTCCTTGACCTGTGGTCTCCTTCCCCATTAATTCCTTGACCTGCATGAATGAACCAGCACCCCACCGCCAAGCACGTTCAGCCCAAAGCTCACTCCAGTCCTGGCGTGCTCGTAAGTCCAAGACCACTCAAAGTTCAATCCTTGAATTAATTCTCTCATGACCAAAGACCACACCACCGCACACGGCACGGAGCCAGAGGACAACCCTGTCAACTCGTTCATGCTTCCTGACTACTTGGCTTGTCATGACCACCCACAACCAGTGCTATAAATGGTTCTGCTCCGCTCCACGCAGGGCAAGCATTTGCTAAGCTCCCTGGTGTCTCTCCTCTTGCATTGCCTCCGCACATCGATCACCATAGGTGGCACTTCATCCAATTCTAAGGTAGCTAGCCTGTAAGAATTCCTTCATTCTTCTTCTTATTTTCTTGACTCGCGGTCTCATATAGTAATTCTAGACCCACAGTCATGTGCAAGTCAACAAGTTCAATTGCGTGATTAGCCTCCTCTAATTATATCATTTTCTTCATCTCTAGAGCTCATTTGAATTTATTTATTGATTGTGAAATAAATTTTGTTAGATTCCTAAATTCATGATCTATCTGTTAGTGTAATTAGTTCGTATAGTTCACTGATACCTTTAGGATTACTTTATTATTTTAAAATGCTCGTTATGGTTATTTAGAGAATAACTTTTTATGATGCATGGTAGCTAGTGCACCTTGTTTTATTATATATATAGTAAATTGATATTAACAATAAGGATGCCTTTAGTTGCTAAGATAATACATAAAATATTTCATACTTGTTTAGTGGGAATAATAGGTAACTTTGCGTATTAGTCATTAGAGTTAGCTTAGTAGCTTGGTAGATGTATTCTTATTTTAAGAGTTGCGGTTGCCTATATATTAATTATTGCATCATCATCACTGCATGCATATAGAGGACGAGCCACTGGAGATCGTGACATTCGGCGAGCAGGAGTATGACGAAGTCATCGAAGAGTACGAGGAGATCCTCGTGCAGGAGGACGTTCCGGAGCCACCCGTCACTGACTTTGCTGACACCTCGCCTGCCCAAGGCAAACCCCGGTGCATAACCCCTATTTTTAAATGATCACTGAATATATTTATATGATATGCATTTACGTCACAGGCATTTTATGGAAGCTACATGCATAAATATATCCACCATGAGTCCTACTAGTACAGGTCGAGTAGCTGCTATGCTCAGGATATCGGTAGCGTGAGTAACTTGTCGTTACTCGCAAATAGGTGATTAAACTATGATATCATGATGAAATAATGGAAAGGAAAATGGTGACCGGACAGGGATGTGGATTTGGTACTGGTGGGTGTGAGGGGTTGTGTCCTACGGCCAACAGGGCATAGCCCGGTTACACTTTTTCCCTGTCTGTGTCGATTAAGGACCGGTCGTTGCATATAACTCTAGGCAAGTCACAGATTATTGTCCTGAGCACATACTTGGGTATGGGCGTAGGGAAGGCTTGCTGCTCTCTTGTCGCGGATCCGGCTCTTTTCGGACCGACTGATGGGAAGAGGAGGTGGTGGAGGTCCTTGCACCGCACTGAGTCCGGGACTCAGGATGTGGGGGCTTGGAGTCCAAGTTTGGACGGGGACCTGGACACCCGGGACAGGAGAGTGGTGGGTTAGTCCTGCTTGTGCTTGGGGTACAAGCGGGGCGTGTGTCTTCGGGGCACCCAGCTGGGCACATTGATTCGCGAATCACCGGGTTATCCGGTACGGCTTGTCTGCGGTTTAGCACCGTAGTAAGAACTGAAAGTTGAAAGGAGAAGAAATGGAACTGATTGCTCAACTCTTGCTTGAAAGTAGAACAGGCTTATATAGATTGACTAGATGAAAACTTAATACGGCTGATGATAATAATGTATCAATAAGGACTCACTATTAGTATTGCTTTTTGCTAAAAGAGAACCAGCAAACCATAAAGCCTAGCATATTCCTTGGAGTCGGGAAAGTATTCCCACTATCGGATAAGTCTTGCGAGTACATTGTGTACTCAGGGTTTATTTACCCCTGTTGCAGGTGACGCTTGAGGAGTTCCTTGTGTGGAGGATCCATCTGGTGGGCTCAGACGGAATCCTCGTTATCTTTTCGCTAGATGTTATCTTTTAATATTCCGCTGTTTATCATTCCGCACTCTGTATTTGGTATTGTAATAATGTACTTTTCAAGAAACTCTAATGTATGAGATAGACTTGTGTTGTAACTCGTTTTCATTATTGGATCCTTGGGAAAAATGTGGATCTTTCGGGTTCTCCCTTAGGGTGTGCCCGACGGACACCGCTCGCTGTAGTTACTTTCAGGGTGCTTAGTGTCTGATGGAAGACGAGCGCCTTCGTAAGTACGCTATTTCGGGTGGTTCTGCCACAGAGGTCTGGTGTAGGTGACGAATTTTGGAGGCGGAACCGGCGAGCTCGACTGCGGCGCATGGAGGCGGCGTCCGCGACGCAGTGAGGCGGCAGCCGCCGTAGCCTGCTCGCATGCTGTCGTGCTGCTCGGGCGTCGCCGCCGCCATTTGCTCCGGCGCCACCGCCCTACCGAGCACCGCCGGCGCAGCCTGCTAGTGTACCGCCATGCTGCTTGCGCGCTGCCGCCATGGCCTGCTCGCCGCCGGTGGCGGGAGGAAAGAGAGGGGCCAGCGTGGCACGGTCAACGCCGAGGTCAGCGTTGTCGCGTCGGAGGGAGTGCCGCCCGCGAGGGAGCCGCGCGAGGGAGTAGCGCCCGCCCCGCTGCGCGCGGAGAGAGGAGGCGTCAAGGAGTGGCCGTGAGGATGGAGAGGGAGGGGTTGAGTCGATGCCACGTGGGCCCCACATGTCACTGAGATGGAGGTCAACGCCAGCGTAGCGTGGTCAAAACCGCTCCACGTGGGACAAAACAGCCTCACCCGCGCCCAGGTGCTAAAAATGAACGGTTTTGACAGTTGGGGTACTAGCATTAGACGACTTTGTAGTTGATGATCAAAATTAGACGAACCCAATAGTTGAGGGGTCAAAAGTGGACTTAATCCTTTGTACTAAAAGGAATAACTTGTGTACATGTGCTGAATAATGTGATAGTATGTTTCAAAAAAAATGTGATAGTATTTTCTCTTTAAACAGTTGCGTTACCATTTAAGCATGCTTTCCACATATCGTGGTTTAGATATGTGATCCTCAATTAATGTCTATATATGCATGCGTTATTGGTGTATAACCAGTAGCAGTATAGTTTCCTCCCACTTATTCGACGATCGAAAATGAAATGGCCTTTGTGCTCAGAATCCACATGGCCTTACTAATGTATATTTTACCCAGATGTAAAAATAGTGTTTGACCAGCTAAATCCACTGGGATGATGGTAATGACTAAGTGAGATCTTCCTACTGGATCGGAGTCCCCTCTCCAACAACTTCATCTTTTATATGGTATTCCCCAAAAATAATTTGACTTTGGACAATACATCGTCAAGGTAAACTTATTAGAAGAGTAATAATAAATATGGTACTATACCTTCTCCGGCAATAACAACAATAATAAGGGACGTCTCAACAATGACCATGAAAGGAGAGGTTAGAGTTTTAAGGCAACAACAAAGGGTACTTTGTTTGGTACCAAAGGACAGCAATGACTATTAGGGGTTGGGCAACAGCAAAGGGTACCAAAGGACAGAATGTTGACAACACGAGAGGTTGAAAAGCGTGGGAACTTTGTTTGGTTATATTAACTTATTAACAACAAAAGGTGCTATTATGAAAATTTCATTTCTCCTTACCAAAATACAGCAATAGATATGGAATTTTTTTCTTGGCCTAGAAAAGCGTGGGAACTTCTTTTTTTTTTTTTTGCCTTGAAAGCAATTAAGGAATATTAGCAGGAGGTAATAATACGTCTTATCAGCATATCCATAACTTTAGCATAAAAATTGATTTCAGATTTCCGGTTGTTCATTGTGTAAGCCCAGTCTCAATAAGGTTTTATGAGAGTTTCATGGAGCACTAAATATGCTGATGCGATATACTATTAATGAACACAGATATGATAAAAGTTTATGGGGTGAAATGAGTTTCATAGGGATGAAATTTGTCTACACTATTTCAACACATGAGAGTCTTGGAAACAATGAGATGAAACTCCCACTGAGATTGTCCAAAGAAATGAAGGGAAAAAAACCTATCTATATCTATACTATCTATATCTATATCTATATCTATATATCTCTACATCTATATCTATATACATCTTATATAATCTTAAACTCCACTATAGTGTTATATTGACACGCAAATTGCCCACGTCAGTACTCCACTATCGGATGCAATTACAACCCACTAGTATCTGCAATTATGATATAAATATCAGTGAGACACATCGTTCCCTAATATGCATTTAGTTATCCACATCACATTAATTTATAATAGTTTATCTCTTTGTATAATTAATTATGCACGGTCTATTTCATTCCAAATCGCCCCCAATTCCTGCAGTAACGTGCGTGGTATAGTTCTACTACTTTCTTTCATTATAGTTGTGTAAATGATCAATAGTCGACTGCAATTGTAGCAGAAGAAATTTCTAATTTGCAATTTGACGACTCGTTGTTGTGCGAAAAAGGCCATAACCTAGAATCAAATTAAATTGCGATTGTGTAATACTGCGAATGTGAATGAAGCTCTAGTGATCTTACTTATAAAAAAATAAACTCCCGTCGTTGTGCATGCCAATGTTTAGGCGTGCCAGGAAAATAGGTATGGGTATGATTTAATTATGTCAAGGATACATAATTCCTCTATTTTAAATTATAAAAGTTTTTGACTTTTCTAGATATATAAAATGGAAGGACCATAAAATTAGTGTTGTGCTGGAGGATGTCTAAAACAAGGAGGGAGAATGCGTACGTTTTGCTTATCATCAGAGAAGAGTATAGAAGTATTCCTTTCTGTTTTACTAGCACCATTGATGAATGAATATAACTAGGACATGTTTAGGTACAAGGGCTAATTACTAGGAACTAGCTAAAAAATAGCTAAAATTAGTCTAATGTATCTAAACAGGTGGACTAATTTATTAGTCTCTTAACTAACTACTTGTTAGCCAACTAGATAGCTCTTAGTTTCGACTAATTTTTAGCCATGACTACTGAGTAGCCAACAGCCCTTAGTC
>NW_027096880.1:0-40000 GCF_019320115.1 Miscanthus floridulus
ACTGAACGCCTTGATGCAGCAGACTATCTTTGATGTTTGGGATGTCATACTTTCTGAGATGGAGGATACCCTTGCAGAGGGATTCAGAGGACACAGACAACTACCTTATGCACACTGGATTACCTTTTTGATTCACAGGGCAGTTATAGTGAGGCCTCCTAAGATGTTGACAGAGTATTCATAGGGCAGCAGCTTCTTATTCTGCAATAGTTACTTAGGTTTATGTAGCATGTTGTGATAGCTATTAGGGCTCCACCGCCACAGCCTTCACCCCAGATCAGTTAGCCTATCACCACTTCTATGACTCTAGCTTTATAGCCCAATGGGCTTTAGAGTCAGGGACAGCCAGTGGCTTAGTTTCCTTCACCTACAA
Organism: Miscanthus floridulus; assembly: GCF_019320115.1. Taxonomy (NCBI): domain Eukaryota; kingdom Viridiplantae; phylum Streptophyta; class Magnoliopsida; order Poales; family Poaceae; genus Miscanthus; species Miscanthus floridulus. The sequence continues at coordinate 374 of NW_027096880.1, forward strand.
AGTAGGTGTCCTAGTGGTTTGCCTCACCAGTACCAGCCCCGTAGTTCACACCTCTTTAGACGGGCTTCACACTGGCTTAGACTTCTTCGTTGCTTTGCCAGATACCTTAGTCTCTAGAAGCCTTGGCGCGACATTCAGTGAGTTGATAGGGCAGTCTACTCTGCCATATCTACATGTCCTTGATCCTTCCATAGTTGCTCCTATTATGGGGACTATAGAGATGCTCCCTTCATCAGTTGCATCATTAGAGCCGCCTACCACAGTCATACCTGTAGAGTCACAGGCCGCACCAGTTCCTGATCTAACCCAGACCTCTTCTGCGTCACTTCTAGCTATAGAGGGTCATACAGCTCAGAGCTTAGGATTAGATGACGATGGCACACAGTTCCAGCTCGCTCCTCGCACCTCAGTGCCTGACTCGTCCGCTGCAGCCCCGCCGATCGACCCTTAGGTTTTGGTGTTTGACGCCAAAGGGGGAGAGGGATTGAGTATGTTAGACTCAGGGGGAGCGACATATCTAGGGGGAGTTTATCTATTATATTTGGCTTTTTATGTGTGATACACTATTATGCATTCATGTGTTTACTTTCATGCATCGAACTATATTTATGTGATAGTGATATCTACGTGAGCATGATATTTATGTGATATGTGACATGTGTGCTCTCTACTTTGAATCATTTATATGTCATATCACTTGTGTTATGCTCATTTGCTTTGCTTCTGTGTTTTACTCTGATGCAAATGAGCTTTATTACTTGTACTCATGCTTATTTCAAATCTATTGAGTACATCATGTTGGCTTGGGTCATATAAGCTTGCCTAACTCTTTTGTTCTTATTGTCAAAAGCTTATATGAACCAAGCATGTTGAAAACCTCATCTCTTTTTACATACTCGAGGTTGTATTGTCATCAATCATGAAAAAGGAGGAGATTGAAAGCATCTAGGCCCCTAGTTGAGTTTCGGTGATTAATGACAATACAAGATTATTACGACTAATGTGTGTTTTGCAGAAGCAATTAAGTTAGGTCACGGTAATTATAATTGATTGGGCAATCATGGTGGTCATGCCCCTACGATGAAAATCATTTCGATTTTCAAAGGATTGACGACAAGGTTAAGGATGGACTAGTTCTAAGTGTTGTTTGGTGTTGAAGAGACACTTAGAGTAGTTTAGGACTTGTCGATGTTTGACCACTGATAGCCTGCCACGGGGGTCCCCGGGGCAGTATAGTTTGGGCTTTAGCGTATGCAGAACTCGATAGTAAACACAAGAGACAGTCGATTTATCCTGGTTCGGACCCTCGATCTTTGATCGAGTAATAGCCCTATGTCTAGTCGGATGTTAGCCTTTGTGTTGGATTGATTGTCAAGTGTTGTGTCGTACAATTAGTTGTCTCACTTCCCTGATCCAAGGAGCCCTACCCTCCTTTATATAGTTAGGAGGCCAGAGTCCTAGTTGGTTTACAATGAGAGTTCCTAGTAGGATTACAGAGTAATACTGCTACTAAGATTATAGGAGAAGAATCCTAATTAGACTAGGTCTTCTCCCTTCCTTGTGGGGTATCCCGTGGGTCTCGCACCAACAAGCCCCCAAGCACTTCATGGTTGAGTTCTAGAAGCCTCGTCTTGTTCCTTCAAGTCTCGTCGAGCAGGAACAAGCGTCGTCCTGAGTGCTTTCTTGAGTGAAACCGTGTAGCGCTTTGTGAGATCTTTGCGTGGTGTGTACTTTTTTGAAGAAAAAAGTACTCTCATTTGGATGTAGCCCCCTGAGCCTCTTGCAGTTTGGCACAAGGAGCTTTGAGGGTCTTTTCTTGAAATCCCCCTGACTCTTCGTCGAAAGGTTCCCGAGTATATACCCATTTTCTTTCTTGAAAAGAGCTCAGGATTTAGCTATGTCCGAGTTCTTTTTGTCGAAAAGAGCTCGAATATAGCTATATCTGGGTTCTTTTTATCTTGTGGCCTTGAAGTCAGTCTGTCTTGAAGAAGTCTTCTAAGTGATGTGCGCTTTTTTGAAAAAAGTGCACTCACTGAGTGTAGCCCCTGAGCCTCTTGCTATTTAGAACAAAAAGTTGGAGGGTCTTGAATCTGAGTTGTTCGAAAGAACTGTATACCTTTCCTTTTGCAGCCCCTGAGTGTATATCTGGGTTGTTTTGTTCAGGAAGAACTCAGATGTGAGGTCTTGGCATATTCTCTGATAGTCTGCTATTGTCAGATATAGTTGTATGGTGGTGGTTGAGTGTAAATGCATTTTGTTCATGGGTTGTACTATGTTGGTATATTCTTCCCGAATATGCTTGTTGTTGAGTACTGTTCCTTCATGCCTGAGTCCTCTTTCATTGAATTCTGTCTTTTCACTGTGTCCTTTGTTAGGCTTGTTTCGTTGGTGCTCTTGGTCTATGTGCACCGCTCCTTTGGTCTATAAATACCCTCCTAGAGTGTTGTCTTGATTTGTTGAGCATTTTGTTGCTTGTTCTGAAGTCTCTATAGTCATGAATATGGTAGTTTGTGAGGTAGAGTAACCCTCGGGCGTGTTTTGTAGTTCCTGTGTATCTTGTCATAGCTGGAGGAAGTCTTGTGATAGGGATTAGAGGTAGGCTAATCCCGCAGCAGCAATGTACTAGGATGTATGTGGTAGTAGTTGGAGGAAGTCTTGTGATGTGGGCTTCGTTCCTTCATCTGGCAGTTCTAGGTTGATCCTCGCCGCTTGTCTTGAGACTATCCGGTGTAGATCAACACCATATCTAGCATCACATCGGACTTGGGTAGACAGATGCCTAGCCGGTATTCTCTGCTCCATGTTGTCCCACTGTTCTGCTGATTTCCGCCTTAGGTGCACTGTGTCCGTCCTTCGAAGAAAACAGTGTAGCCAAGGGCGGTTTGTCCTTCCAAGTAGCAATTTTAGACACATAGTCAGTTCCTAGAGCCTAGCCGTGTCCGGGTTCCTCTTTGCTACTTTGCTTTTCGTGGTATCGAGTTCAGTTGGGTCTTGTAAGATTTGTAATCTTCTATTTTTGAAGTCGCTTGTAATAGAAAGGATCTTGTCTTCTGAGTTGTCATTTATTTTTCTGTTGTGATCCTGGTTGTTCATCAGATTCCCGAGTCCTTTCCATAAGAACCGAGTTCTTATGTTCCTTGTGAGGTAGCCCTTTTTTTCTTCATGGTTGATGGGTTGTTTTTTGCAGTAATCTAATAACTCCGCCGTAGTGTTGGATGAATAAGTCTAAAATCTTCCCGTTGAATTGTACCATTGTGTGGATTTGTGCCCTATGTCATTTTAGCTATGTCGTTAAATGGACCAGTTGCTGTTCTCACATGGTGCTTTAACGGGCCCGGTGGGCCATTTCCATCGCTATAAAATCTATTTAAAGACCCTTCATCTTCTTTTTCTTTACTGCTCATCTTTTGCCTTGAAACCCTAGCTCTCAGAAATCCGCCAGTCGCCATTGCTGCCGTCGTCTTAGCGCCGCCATCCTAGCTTTCTCTTCCCCTAGTTGCTTTTTTGCCTCCGTTAGTACATGGGTAAGAAGAAGACCATGAGCAAGTCCTAGTCAAACTTCATGGACGAGGAATCATCACTTTTGATGATTGAGAACCAAGAGTTCATGGGCATGAGGGCTGCCCAGAAGGCTTGGCCGGCTCCTGATGACGACCGAAGATCAGCTTCGGGAACTTGTCAGCGATGGTTTGATCCAGAGCAAGGCTTTTGCTGAATGGAGAGTTCCAGGCGAGCATCGGGTCCCTACTCCAGGTCCTGGTGAGATCGTTCTTTTCGTCTCCTTCATTCGTGCTGGACTTTGCCTTCCTGCCTCTGCCTTTCTTCATCAATTTCTCAACTATTTTGGGATTTGCCTGAATCATCTTGCTCCTAATGCCATCCTTCACCTTTCTGTCTTTGTTCATCTTTGTGAAACTTTTCTTGGAATTCTCCTTCTCTTTCTCTCTTTTGCTACTTCTTTCGTCTGAAACCCCAATCCCACCGCGAAGACACCAGTGTTCTTGGTGGCTGCGGGATTCAATTTTTCCAGGGTCTTAAGAGCAAGTTCTTTGACTATGACCTGGTTGATTCTGTGAGGGATTGGCATGCCAACTGGTTTTATGCCACCAATCTGATTCCTTCTCTTATTGTTCACTCTAGATCTGGTCCCTTGGTTAATGACCGATGGGATAAGAACCCTGTGATAACTGCTGAGGTTCAGGCAATCCAGCCATTTCTTGATAGGATAAATATTCTAAAACAGCAGGGGTTGACCGATTTCGGTATTGTCTTGAGCTTTCTTCGTCGCCGAGTCCAGCCTCTGAAGGAGCGAGAGCACCTTGGCTTCGAGTATTCTGGGGCTGAGGATCCTTCATGCATGGTCCCAGCCCTTGAGTTGACCGACGAGGAGGTACTCAGGCATCTCCAAAAGATGCTGAAAGGAGCAAGCGTTGTCCCGCTTACTGTCTCCGAGTTCTCCACCAACAACCCGCCTCTAGCCGTAAGTCATTTTCTCTTTGTGCAAAAAGCTATGCGGGTACTTTCTGTATTTCTTTTGTTGTATCCATTTTTGCTTAACTTTCCTTATCTTGTTGTTTTGTTCTTTTCATAGGAATTGGGGCACAACTTTGTTGACCCTGATCCCTCTTGATGTCCTCCCTAGTCGTGGTGAATACTGGGGAGATTGCTGGGGCTTCCATAACCAGTAAGTTCCCAATTGCCACAGTGTTTCCTAGGAGTTTCTTCCAGATTTGTTGATGTATATGAAGAATATGTTCCTCATCTAGTCCCTCGAGGTCCTCATAGTGTCTCGAAGAGGGGGCGAATGGATGGTTCTTCGTCTGGTCTGCCTGCTTCCAAGAAGTCTCGTAAGCCAAGTACTCGTCCAGGTACTCCAGTTGTAGCTAGCATGCTCTTAGGTGAGCATATTAATACTCTCTGTCCCTTTGTTTTCTTGTTTTTATCTTGAACCGAGTACTTTTGTTCTTTTTTCAACTGGTGCCTTGGTGGCTTTGGTCGAGACCGAGGGAGAAGAGGATGATGATGCACCCCTTATCATGCGGCGGTGAGTTGTTTTCATATTTTCCTGCCGTTGAATTCCTCCTCTTTGTTTTGACTTTAGTCTTGATCTTTTTGTAGTAATCGAATGTCGGGTATGGGTTCTTCTGAGGCTCCTACGCCGGTTTCTTCTATAGCTTCGGTGTTGAGTTCTTCGGTAGCTCTAGTGCTGAGTTCTTCCATAGCTCCGGTACCTGAGTTCTTCCGAGGCTCTAGTACTAGCTTCTTCTAGGGGCTCCTGGTACCAGCTATACCGCTGCCTGCCGCCAAGTGGCGGGGATGTTTTTGCCACCATGGTTCCCCCTACTAGGTCTTCTTTTTGTTTTGCGAAGAAGAAGATAGCTGGGTGAGTGGATTCTGGTTTCGTCTCTTTGCTTCTGTTTTCCTTTTCTCTTGTTCTCATTGGTGAGTTCTTTTATCAACTTTCAGGCCTTTGTCTTCTCTCGTCCCCCCCATTGACTTCTTCTTAGCCCTCTGTTGTGCCACCAAGTACTGAGCCTCAGGACTCGTAGCACACTGTTAGTGAAGTGGTTGTGGGGGCGACAAGGCTTTCTAGCGGTGGGTCCTTCTGAGGGATTGGCCTTGGCTTCCCGGGAGATTGCTCTAGGTCGTGCCTTCTTCGCCTTGGCCGGCTTCTCCTTCTTCTCTTGCCTCTGGTGGTCCGCCTTTTGCTGATGATGTGGTGCAGCAGTTTGATGCCACTCATCGGCTATCGGAGTTAACTGCTGCCTAGGGAAGCTTATCGTCCCTTGCGACTTCTTTTGGAGAAAAGCTCCAGGTAAGTTTTTTTGCCGTTTCCTTCTTTGGATGTTCGCTTTTCTTCTGTCCTCATTCCTTGTTTTTCTTTGTCTCTTTTTGCTCAGTCCTTCTCTCATGATCATACCGGCTTCTTTTTCTCGTCTGAAAACGAGAAAAAGTTGTCTTCCGAAGTGAGCGCCCTTGAAAGCTTATCTTGACCTCCTCCAGGCCGAGATGGAGGCTAAGCGTCAAACGCATTAGGAGGAAGAAAAATCTCTTCATGCCTGGATTGTTGAGACCAAGAAGCAGAGGGATGCTGCTTTCTAGGAGGCTTAAAAGAATTCGGAGGCCGTGAAGAACTTGGAGGCCGTGAAGAAAGAGTGCAATGGTATTGTGGGTTCTTTTTGTTTCCTTCTGCATTCAAACTCTCCTTTCTGCTGACTTGTTGTTTGTTGCCTTGTCTAGCTCTCCGGGTTGAAAAGCAGAAACTCTCGGAGGACGTTGATGAAATGAAGACTCTTGTTCAGTATGAGTCACAACAAGGCTGAGGAGGTAATTACTCATGCTAAGGAGGAACTTGCGCTTGCTAAGTTGATTAGGCATGGAGCTGATAGAGATCTTATGTAGGCCCAAAAAACTATTGAAGACTTGTCTAGCAAGTTGGCGACGGCTACTGAAAACTAGAAAGCTTTGTGGAAATCCTTTCGTTTAGTAGCCGACGTTCTCCGAACTCCAGCGGATGATGGGCAATCTTGGGCTTAGTTGATTCCTCGAATTCCAACTTGTTTCCAAGAGTTCATGAAGAGGTGTGCCCAACTATGTACCAAGAATGTCCTGGCCTAGGTCCGAGTTCTTGCTCTAGCGGCTCCTTTGTCCAAGATAGCAGAGGAGGCTGACAGTCAAGAATACATTGATGCCGTTGAGAGGATGGAGCCTGAGGTTGAAGACTTAGCTAGTAGAATAGTAGATAATCTTAATATTGTTATCTCTCCTCCTGATGATGAGGCTTGATGTATTTGACCTTTATGCCCGTGCCTTGTAATATGACATTATGCTTCTTTTGAATGAAGATTTTTTATTGATGTCTTCTCTGCCTAGGATACCTTGTTTATTCGTTGGATGATTTGTCCAATTGGTCAGAGTTACTTGACTTGCCAAGTACTTTGTCTTGCTTTCATCTTTGCCTTGTAAACAACTCTGCAGCGCTATTTTGACAAACTTTCTTGATTTGTCGAGTACTTGTCTAGGCCTTCTTCCGTGCCATGTAAACGACTCGTTATATGTAGGTCTTTTTGTTGACAACCTTTCCTGATCTAGTCGAGCGCTTGTCTGGCCTTCTTCTGTGCCATGTAAACAACTCGTTATATGTAGGTCTTTGTGTTCTTGGGTATCTCTAGTGTAGGCCCCGAGCCTCTTGCTATTTGGAACAAGTAGCTGGAGGGTCTTGTCTTGAAATTGCTCTGGTCTATGCCTAGGCTTAGTTTTAGTCAGTTTTGCTTTTTGTTTTGGGTGTTAGCTCGTTAGTTATCCTCATCGGCAGGCTCAAGCATTTTTTTAGCTATTTTGCTCTCGGCCAGGATGCTTAGGCGTCTTTTCAGCCATTTTGCATTTTATTTCGGGTGTTAGCTTGTTAGCTACCCTCATCGGCGGGCTCAAGCGTCTTTTCAACTATTTTGCTCTCGGCCGGGATGCTTAGGCATCTTTTCAGCCATTTTAATTTTTATTTTGGGTTTTAGCTTGTTAGTTACCCTCATCGGCGGGCTCAAGCGTCTTTTCAGCTATTTTGCTCTCGGCCGGGATGCTCAGACGTATTTTCAGCCATTTTGCATTTTATTTCGGGTGTTAGCTTATTAGCTACCCTCATCGGCAGGCTCAAGCGTCTTTTCAGCTATTTTGCTCTCGGTCGGGATGCTCAGACGTATTTTTAGCCATTTTGCATTTTATTTCGGGTGTTAGCTTGTTAGCTACCCTCATCAGCAGGCTTAAGCGTCTTTTCAGCTATTTTGCTCTCGGCCGGGATGCTCAGGCGTCTTTTCAGCTATTTTGCATTTAAGAAACAACTCGGAGAGAGCCATGAGACATATGTTTGTCGAGAGATAATCATCTTTATTGATCATGAATATTGATGTATTATAATGATACATAGCGCTATCTTTGTTGATCATGAATGTTGATCTCTTATGTCTTGTATACATATTTTCCCTTGAGTTGTTTTTATGCGTAGAATCTTCGTAGCTGACTGATGTGCCATATATTGTTGACTTCTTTTCTGTCTTCAGTTATGAAGCTTGTATGTGCCTGGTCTGATGACTTTTGTGACTATAAAAGGACCTTCCCATGGACTGAGTAGTTTGTGGTGTCCGTCGGTTTTTTGTACTCTTCTTAGTACTAGGTCTCCGACTTGTAATGATCGAGACTAGGTATTCTTGTTGTAGTGGTGCCTTAGTCCTTGGAGGTATCTTGCTGATTATAGGGTAGCGTTTACTCCGACTTCTTCTGTACTAGTCGAGTTCTAATCTTTGCTGTATGTTCTGCTTCTCCTTCATCGTATTGCTCTATCCTTGGTGACATCCAGATCAAGTCTGCGGGTAGTACGGCTTCTAATCCATACACCAGGAAGAAAGGTGAGTATCTGGTGGCCTCTGCTTATTTGAGTCCATAGCCCCCATACAACCTTGGGTAATTCTTCAATCCATTTTGATCCATAGTCTACTAGTTCTTCATACAGTCTTGGTTTCAATCTAGCTAGTATGAGTCCATTAGCCCTTTCTACCTGTCCATTGGCTTCTGGATGTGCGACTGATGCGTAATCAATGCTGAAGCCACAATCTTGTGCCCAACTTTTGAATTCTATAGCTATGTAGGGAGAACCCAAGTCTGTGATGATTCAATTGGGCATGCCTGAAGCGGTGCATAATGTCTTGGATAAACTCGACTGCTTTGGTTGCGCTATATTTTGCGAGTGGTTTGTATTCGATTCCACTTGGTGAACTTGTCAATTGCTACAAAGATGTACTCGAAACTGCCCTTTGCTTTCTTGAGAGGTCCTACTTGATCCAGCCCCTAGCAGGAGAAAGGCCAAGCAGGGTGGGATGCAGATGAGGTTGTGGGCTGGCACATGAGCCTGTCTTGCGAACATCTGACAACTTTTGCATCTTCTGATGAGTTCTTCTGTGTCTTACAAAGCGGTTGGCCAGTAGAAACCAGTGCTGAAATGCTTTGCCTGACTAGTGTTCTTGAAGCGGTGTGATTTCCACAGCAATCCTGAGTGTATTTCAGTCTAGGATTTATTTGCCTTCTTCAAATGAGACGCATTTTAGGAGTACTCCTGATGATGCGGCTCTTCTGTATAGCTTGTCTCCTACTAGTATGTAATTCTTGCTTCTGCGAACTGACTCGTGTGGCTTCCTATTTTTCTGCTGGCAACTTATTCTCTTTCATGTAATCAATAAAAACCTGGGTCCATAAAGTGGTGATTACCAAGATCTGGGTGCCTTTTGCTAAGATTTGAGGGGTTATTTCTTTGGGTTGTTTGATAGAGGGGGCTGATAACTCCTCTATGAAAACACCGGGTGGGACCTCTGCCCTGTCTGATCCAAGCTTGGCAAGGATATCTGCTGCAATGTTGGAATCCCGTAGGACATGTAGAATTTCTAATCCTTGGAAATGTTTTTCGAGTTTTTGGATTTCAGCACAGTAAGCACCCATGTTTTCTTTGGTGCAATCCCAATCTTTGTTGACTTGGTTGATGACTACTGCCGAATCATTGTATATGAGTAATCGCTTGATTCTGAGGGTAATAGCCACTCTTAGCCCATGTATGAGAGCTTCGTATTCTGCTTCATTGTTGGTAGCTTGCCATAATATCTGAAGGACATACTTTAGTTGTTTTCCATCTAGAGAAATTAGGAGGACGCCTGCACTGGCTCCACCTAGCTTGAGTGATCCATCAAAGTACATCTTCCAATGATCAAGGATGGCGCTTGACACGAGTTGTTGAATTTCTATCCATTCGGCAACAAAATCAGCAAGGGCTTGAGATTTAATTGCTTTCCGCGGGGTGAAATCGATGTTGAGAGTACCAAGTTCAACCACCCACTTGGATATGCGTCCTGTTGTGTCTTTGTTGTGTAAGATGTCTCCTAGAGGGAAATATGTCACCATGGTAATCTTATGGCTTTCAAAATAGTGACGAAGATTGCGTGAAGTGATCAGTAGGGCGTAGAGTAGTTTTTGCACATGCAGGGTACCAGATTTTTGATTCTAACAGTACTTCGCTGATGTAGTATACTAGGCATTGTACTTTATATACGTGCCCTTCTTCTTCCCTTTCCACTACTATCGCTGTGCTGACTACGGTAGAAGTTGCTGCAATGTATAGCATCATGTCTTCATCTTTCTTTGGAGGTGTGAGGACTGGTGAGGAGGTGAGGTATGCCTTAAGTTTCTTGAAAGCTTCATTGGCTTCTTCCATCCACTCAAACTTGTATGTCTTCTTTAGTAGTTTAAAGAAAGGCAACCCTTTTTCGCTGAGTCTTGATATGAAATGGTTGAGTGCTGCCATGTAGCCTGTTAGTTTTTGTACATCTTTGACGCTTCGAGGAGGGCCCATCTCTGTTATGGCTCGAATTTGCTTGGCGCTCGCTTTGATTCTGCGATGACTGACCAAGAATCCAAGTAGTTGTCTTGAAGGAACTCCGAATACACACTTGTTTGGGTTCAATTTCCACCTCCACCTTTTCAGATTCTCAAAGGTTTGTTTTAAGTCTTCAATCAGTGTATCCAGGTTTTTTGTTTTTACAACCATGTCATCCATGTATGCTTCTACGTTTTCACCGATCTGATCACCAAGGCATGTTTGGATGGCTCTTTGGTAAGTGGCTCCAGCATTCTTAAGTCCAAACGACATGGTCCTGTAGTAGTAGGCGTCGAACGGAGTGATGAAAGATGTATTGCTTTGGTCTTGTTCTTTTAATGTGATCTGGTGATATCCGTAATAGCAATCAAGAAAGGATAATAGGGCAGATCCTGCTGTTGAATCAACTATCTGATCAATGTGTGGTAGCCCAAACAGATCCTTTGGATAGTGTTTGTTGAGATCTGTGTAGTCAACACACATGTGCCACTCGTCCATGTTCTTTTTCTATACCAGAACTGGATTTGCTAGCCAATCTGGATGGAGAATTTCCCTGATGAATCTAGCTACCATTAGTTTTGTAATTTCCTTTTTAATTGTTGCCTTCTTGTCGGGAGAGAATCATCGTAGTCGTTGCTTCATAGGCTTGGAGCCTTCATTAACATCAATTCTGTGCTCAGCCAACTCTCTTGGGACCCCTGGCATGTCAGTCGGCTTCCAAGCGAAGATATCCTTGTTGTCCCGAAGAAAGTTAGTGAGCGCGAGTTCCTATTTTGCTGATAGGTGGGCACTAATGGTTGTCATTTTTGAGGGATCACCGGTGCCTAGGTCGATTTGCTTGACATCGGCTTCTTTTGGTGGTGCTAGGATGCTTGGTCTTTTAGCCGGTATCTCTAGTTCTTCTTGGCTTATTTCTGCGGCGATAGTGGCTATTTCTTTTCTTTCATCGTTTGCATGTGCCTTTGCTACAATTTGGATTGCCTATATGTCATAGTCAAATGCGTGCTTTGAATCACTCCGAAGAGAAAGAACACCATTAGGCCCTAGCATCTTAAGCAACAGGTACGGATAATGCGGTATTGTCATGAATTTTGCTAGTGCTGGGCGCCCGAGGATTGCGTGATATGATGAATCGAAATCTGTGACTTCAAACTTGATGAACTCTGTGCGGTAGTTCGAGTGAGTCCCAAAAGTAACTGGTAGAGTGATTTGTCCAAGTGGCATTGCTGCCTTGCCGGGTACTATGCCATAAAAAGGTGTGCTTGTTGGTGTGATCATCCCAGCGAGTTGTAGTCCCATCTTTCTTAGAGTTTCTGAAAAAATGATGTTGAGTTTGGCTCCTCCATTGATTAGTACTTTCGTAACAGTCATACCAGCAATGGTTGAATCTAGAACCAATGGGTAATGGCCATGTGTTTCCTACGCTGGTCCATTGGTCTTCTCTTGAAAATTAGATTGGATACTCTGACCAGTTGAGATATCTTAGTGTAGCAGGTTCTACTGCCATGATGGTTCGTAACGCTAGTTTTTCTTGATGTTTGCTTCTAGAGTCTGGAACCCCGGCAAAGATTACTGCCACTGTCCCTTTGGATTTTTGGAATCCCTTGTCTTCATGGTTGTCTCCTTCTTTTTTCTGATTGTCTTCTTTATTGTTTCCCTTGCTATCTTTTCTAGTGTATCTTTCATTGAAAGTGTAGCAATTTCTGATGGTGTGCTTTCCGTTGGGGTGCAAGGGGCAATGTATGTTCTCAATGTCATCATATCTTCTGGGCTTGGTAAATTTCTTTGATTTGTCAGCCATTGCTACTGTGTTGTCTGGACCTCGCTTTCTCTCCTGATGTCTGTTGCTTCAAGGATTTTGCCTGTCCGGGTTGTCTTTGTTGTTTCTATCCGGGAATCTTTCTCTTGTTTTTTTCTCTACGGTAATCATCTTTTCCACTGTCCGTCTAAATTCTTCATTGTTTCTTGGGTTTTCTTTGCAGAAATCTTGAAATTGCCACCTAGCCATGATTCTGTGAGAGAAAGCTTCGATTACTTCTCGTTGTGTGATGTCATGTACTTGAGCTCATAGTTCGCCAAATCATCGATAGTAATTTCTGAGACTTTCACCTCCTTTTTGCTTGAGTCCTTTTAATTCTGCATGGGTGATTGGATGTGTAATAATTCCCACGAAATTTTCACAGAAAGCTCTTTGCAAGTCTTCCCAATTTCTGATTGATCCTGGATTCAATTTGTCAAACCATTGAAGCGGCATGGTTTCTAGGGCCATGGAAAAGAACAAGGTTTTGATGTCATCGTCTCCCTCGGCTAATTCAATCGATTGTGAGTAAATCCTGAGCCATTGCTTTGGTTCGGTCTTGCCATCGTACTTGGAGTGGTTGGACAGTTTGAACTTGTGAGATAGTCGTATTGAAGCAAGTCTGTTTGCAAAATAGGGGAATCTATCATGCATTCTGGCTTCTGTATATTCTGATTCTATGCCCCCTTCTTGCCAACTGTCGCCTTGGTGAGAGTAGTTATGTGTGGCTGTCCGAGTAGGTGCTCTGCTTCTGGCCTTTCTTGGTTGCTCGACTCGGTTGTTTTGACTATGATTTCTTCAGCTCTCTCTATTGTGACTTCCACTTGGTCCAAGTCTTTCGAAAGCGGACTTCCTTTGATTTTGATCTTCCTGTTCATGAGATGTTGCCATTCTGTCATTTGTTCTAAAGACTGTTGATCGGAGAAAATCTCGAAGCTATTCTTGTTTTTCATTGGGATATGAGGTCACCCTGAGTTCTAGTGCTTCTCGGATCTTATCATAGGGTGTATTCGCTGCTTGTCCTTCTTCGACCTCTCGTTCTGATTTCCTTCTATTATACTCGGCTACGTCTGATTCATATTTGATCCAAGTGTCCTTTCGCTGTTTAGCACGGCGTTGACGTCCTTGTTTCAATTTATTCTTTCTTTCTCTCGCTTGCCTCTAACTCTCAGTCTCACCATCGTGCCCCTGGATAAATGGTGATATGTTGGATTCGGACTCATCTGAAGACCTCACGTCGGGTACTTCTAGGGGGATCAATGGTGATCGAGGATGGCAAATCATGAATACTTCTCTAGTGTGAGTTGTTCTGTCATCGTCGTTGATTTCCATACTGCCAGAGCTATTGATAACTTCAGTAGAGTTTTCGAGGTCATAGATCGAATCTCCTTCTTGGTATGGTAGAGTTGTTGTTGTCGTATCGTCGACTAGTTGGGTGCCGTCATCCTCAGGAATGGTGCCTAGCCAGTGAACGATATCAGTCTTGAGATGTTATGGTTAAAACGAGACCTTCCTTGGGCTCCTTTTAGTGGCATTCTAAGCACTGGATAGGTGGATCCTTCGCACCATGTCTGATAGGATGTTGCCACGTTGTGTAGTACGAATGGAAGAGGATCCGACTTCTTTGAAGTATTCTGAGTGTACTCCGAGTAGTATTCTTGATAGGTTGACTGTCATATTCCGGAGCTTTGTCAGAAAAGAACTCGGTTTTCCGAAAGAACTCGGACAAGACTTCGTCTCAGGAAGCAGAACTTGAGTTTGAATCAGGATGCGTGAAGTCGTGGAATCTGAGTCGGGTTGGACATTATGAGCTGTGCGAATCTTCCGATCAGCTGATCTATCATTGTCGCCGAAATGGAAAAGTCCTGATGATGATCTGAATCTTTGAGGAGACGGCCTTGGAGCTTGCCAACGTCGCGTGCCTCGTAGATCCATGAACCAAAGATGAAGGTCGATCCCTTCAAGAAGATCATGTTGTCGAGGTCCATCGAGCTCTCGGATGCAAAGTCGCCGAAGGCCCCTACCTTGGCACGCTAGATGTCAATGTTTGACCACTGATAGCCTGCCACGGGGGTCCCTAGGGCAGTATGTTCAGGCTTCAGCGTATGCAGAACTCGATGGTAAACGCAAGAGACAGTCGATTTATCCTAGTTCAGACCCTCGATCTTTGATTGAGTAATAGCCCTACGTCTAGTCGGCATTAGCCTTTGCGTTGGATTGATTGTCAAGTGTTGTGTCGTACAATTGTTGTCTCACTTCCCGATCCAAGGAGCCCTGCCCTCCTTTATATAGTCAGGAGGCCAGAGTCCTAGTCGGTTTACAATGAGAGTTCCTAATAGGATTATAGAGTAATACTGCTACTAAGATTACAGGAGAAGAATCCTAATTAGACTAGGTCTTCTCCCTTCCTTGCAGGGTATCTCGTGGGTCCCGCACTGACAAGACTTTGTTTTTTCTTTGGCCGTACTATTAAGGGGGGTATGGACGGGTAGCTTGACCTAGGTGAGTCTAGTAGGTTAAGTGTGGTGCACACTTATTAAATCTAGCACTAGGTAGCTCGTAAAAAGCCCTTAGATCAATTAGAGCAAATTTCATTCACATATGATTATGAGTTGGAAGTGAATAGAGGGTCAAATACTGACCGGACGCTGGTTCCGGTGTGACTGGACGCTGGCATAGAGTGTGGTTAGTTCATTTGATCAAGGTGAAGTCATCTGGATACGATTGGACGCTGAGAGGTGAGTGACCAAACACTAGGTGCTAAAGTCCGGTCAACTCCAGTAAGGTTCCAGAGAGTGAGAATCCTGATCGGATGCGTCCGATCAGTGCTGACCGGACGCTGGTCAGGTTCCAGCTACTAATCGGACGCTGAGTAGCAAAGTGACCGGACGCTGGGTGCCAGAGTCCGGTCAACATCAGTAAGGTTCCAGAGGGTAGTTTTTGTGATAGGAACGCGTCTGGTCAGTGTTGACCGGATGCTAGCCAGTGTCCGATCACAACTTAAACTGCACAAAGGTAGATGAACTGACCAGAGCGTCTGGTCACCTTGACTGGAGCATTCGGTCACCCCATAGAGGCACATAACGGTTTGTTTTGAATAAGGGGTTATAAATACTTCCTCCATTCACTCAAGGGATCACTTTTGCTTATTCCAACAGCTAAGAAACACCCTTGAGAGTGCCAAGAAGAGCAAGGTCCTAGTGAGGTGATTGAGATTTAATAATCCAAGAGAGGCCTTATTAGTGAAAGCAAGAGTAGCAAAGTGTGCATCCACCCTTCTCATTAGGCTTGTTGTGGTCAAGTGAGAGTTTGTGCTTGTTACTCTTGGTGATCACCATCACCTAGATGGCTTGGTGGTGATTGGGAGCTTAGTGATCATCCTGGCGGAGCTTGTGGATGACCCAACTCAAGTTGTGAGCGGTTGTGGGTGATTCACCACGGATGGAGTGTCAAAGAATCAACCCATAGAGAGCACTTGATCCTTGCACGGATCAAGGGGGAGCTACACCCTTGCGCTGGGTGCTCCAATAAGGACTAGTGGAGAGTGGCGACTCTCTGATACCTTCGGCAAAACATTGTTGAGTTCCTCCTTCTCTCTTTACTTTAAACATTTACTTTGAGCAATTCAATTCTTGTCTTTATATTCATAGAATTGCCATGCTAGAGTAGGATTGGAACATAGGTTAGTAAAGTGGGCTAACCGTAGGGTTTAATTATTGCAAAGAATTTTAGAATTAGCCCAATTCACCCCCCCTCCTCTTGGGCATCTTGATCCTTTCAGCCTCCACTTCAGTAGTTTCATCTTCTTGTGGTCTAATATCACCAATGGCCAATTGCTTAATTGCTTTACAAGGTGGATCCTCCTTTTCTACAATACTTGAATCAACTTGCTCCACTTAAGAGTCATTAGATTCATCAAATGTCATGTCTACCACTATTTCAACTCTCCTGGAGGTTTTGTTGAAAACATGGTAGGCATGCTCATTTGATCCATAGCCAAGAAGGAAACCTTCATCAATTTTAGGTGCAAATTTAGAGGTCTTGGGTTTCTTGTTTAATATGAAACACTTGCACCCAAATATTCTAAAGTAAGACACCTTAGGCTTGTTACTGGTTAGAAGCTCGTATGAAGTCTTTTTTAACTTCTTGTGTAGGTAGAGGCGGTTGATGGCATGATAAGCGGTGTTGATGGCCTCACACCAAAAAATGTATGGCATCTTGTACTCATTTATCATTGTCCTTGCCATCTCGATGAGTGTTCAGTTCTTCCTCTCTACTACACTATTTTGTTGAGGGTTGTATGGAGTTGAAAACTCATGCTTGATGCCCTCTTCATCAAGAAACTCCTCAACTAGAGTGCTCTTGAATTTGGTCCCATTGATGCTTCTCACTTTCTTGATTGGGAGACCAAAGTCCTTTTGTGCTCTTCTAACAAATATCTTCATCTTTTCTTGAACTTGGCACTTGTCATACAAGAAAAATACCTACGTGAAATAGGAATAGTCATCAATAATAACAAGACCATATTTGTTACCCCCGAGACTTAGGTAGGCGACCGGTCCAAAGAGGTCCATGTGTATTAGCTTCAATGGTTGCTTGGTGGTCATGATGCTCTTTGGTGGGTGAAGTACGCCAACTTGCTTTCCCGCTTGACAAGCGCTACAAATCCTATCTTTCTCAAAGTGAATATTTGTTAGTACAAGGATATGTTCATTTTCTAGAAGTTTAGCCAAGTTCCTCATCCCAACAAGGGCTAGTTAGCGATGCCAAAGCCAACCCATGCTAGATTTTGTCACTAAACAAGTCTCAAGCTTAGCTTTACCTTTGTTGAAATCAACTAGGTAAAGCTTGTTCTTTAATCGACTCATAAAGACAATAGAGGAATCCTCCCTTCTAAAGACTTCCACGCCTTTATCCATAAAGAGACAATTGTAGCCCATCTCACACAATTGAGAAACAGGACAACAAATTATAACTTAATGAATCAACATGTAATACATTTATAATTAATGCTCAAGAGTTATAGCGACTTTACCAAGACCAATCACATCCCCTTTGAATTGTCTCCAAAGACAATATTTTCATTTGAATGTGTCATCGGGGAATATGATGAAAACATACTCATTTCTCCGGTCATATGATTTGTACATCCACTATTAAGCACCCAACTTGATCCACCAGAGGAGTATGCCTGCAAAACAAGTTTAGTTCCTTGATTTAGGTCCCCAACTTGACTTGGGGCCTTGCATGTTAGTCACAAGAAACTTAGGAACCCAAATAGAAGTATTCCTATATATGTTGGTTATATTTGGCAACCACTTTTCCACTGCTATTGTTCTTCAAAACAAAGCATGATGTCAAGCTTTGTCGAGGTGCTTGGATCTTTAGTTGATAGGCATACTTGTTCTTGGTGCCCCACATTGATTCCCTAGGTTTCTGGAAAACCTATTTCTGATGGAACACCTTCTTCATGGGCTTAGTCTGGTCAGGAACAAAATTGGTAGCCTTCTCATTCTTGCGGGGCACTGGCACTACCGCCCTTCATCGTAGCAATGTCGCTGTGCGGTAGTACCACGGCTATGCAGGCTGAATTTGTACTAATTCTAGTCCTTCCTCTCAAACTGCACACGCTCATAGCCATTCACTATCTTTCTTCCATTTATCTTGGCCCCTTTTGTGTGGCCTAGCCCATGCTTGATTGAGGGATGCCTTCCTTGCTTGAATTGTGGCCCTTTTGATTCATCCTTCTTCTTGTCATTAAATTGAGCCTTACCCATGCACCCTTTTCTAATGATTTCATTGAGCCTAGTAGTCTCCTTTTTTATAGCCTTCATGTTTGCAAGGTTAGTGGAATAGGCATTCAAATCAAGATTATAATATTTTCCACTAACTTGACTAGTGGAGGGAGTAGAGGTTTCCTTTGTCTTAGAGGGATGTGAGTTGCTATCCCAAAGAATGCCATATTGCAGCTCAAGTTCTTTGTGCTTTTCATCCAAGTCACAATACTTTTTCTTGAGTATATTATTTTATTTCTTTATGATAGCATGGTCCTCTTGCTCTTTGGCCAAGGCCTTGCGCAAGGATTCCACCTCACTTCTCTCTAATGCAAGAGCTTCTTTGCTAGCAATGTAGAGATCCTCTTGTTGGATAAGAGTCTCCTCTCTAGATTCTAGCTCGGCTTGGACACTCTCTAAATCCTCCATTAGTTTAGTGATGAATAATTTGGTCTTTCCATCCAAATTTTTAGTTATCATGTTTACTTCTTCATCACTAGATTCATCATCACTAGAGCTATCACTACTATCACTACTAGAGATATCACTAGGAGGTGGAGGTGGAGGTGGAGACTTGGATTTTGGTTTTACCTTCTCACCCTTTGCCATGAGACAAATGTGAGGGGAGTAGTAGTCATCATCAGACATGTTGTTGAAGAGTTTTGGTGTAGGGGATGACTTGTGAATAGCAATGGTTGCAACCTTCTCATACTCTTCACTTGTGCTCTCTCTAGTTGAATCCCATTCATGCCCAATGTGAGCCTCTCCCATGTATTTCTTGCTCTTTCTTCGGTCGGTCTTGTCCTCTTTCTTGTCCTTCTTGTACTTATTGTCTTTGATCTCATATGGACACTTGGCAATGAAGTGATCGGTGCTACCACAATTGTAGGATGTCCTCTTCTTCTTGTTTGGAAACTTCCTCTTCACTACCTTGTAGCCTTGCTTCTTTAGCCCCTTATGAAACCTCTTCATAAAGAGAGCAACATCATCAACCTTCTCATATTGATCATTATCTTTTTCACTTTCACTTGAGGATGATGTGGTCTCTACTTGCTCTTGAACTTGCTTGCTCACCTTGGGCTTGCTTGTTGAAGCTTGCTTGTTAATCTTGGACTTGCTTGTAGAGTCATGCTTGCTTGATTTGTTGGACTTGAGAACTACATCCTTGATCTTTATGCCATCTAGCTTTGCTTGCAACTCACCAAGCCTTTTCCTTTTATTTCCTTCTTATCTTTGCATATCAAATGTCAAGATCCTTCCAAGTACATCATTTGGTGTGAAGTACTCAAACTTCTTGTCTCTAATTAGAGGCCACTACGATCTCATTTCTAGGTGAGTAAGCTTCCAACATGATCTTCATGACTTTGTGATCATCTAGCTCATCACAACCATAGCCTCTAATCTTGTCCACCATAGTCATTAATCTATCAAACATCTCTTGTGGCCCTTTTCCATCCATGATCACAAACCGATTAAGCTTTGCCATCAACAAATCAATTCTTGCCTTTCTCACTTTGTCAACCCCTTCATGTGCAAGGTGCAAAGTATCCCATATTTTCTTGGCAACATCAACACCATTAACTCTATTGTACTCATCACCATCCAAAGCACCAAGCAACACACTTGTGGCTTGACCATTGAGATGAATAATTCTCATTTCATCTAGTGTTGGATTCTTGGGATCAACCAGTGGCTCGAATCCATTGCAAACAACTTCCCAAATGCTAGAGTAAAGACCTATAAGATAAGCTCTCATCAAATGTTTCCACTTAGCAAAGTTAACCCATCAAAATGAGGTAACTTGCCCGTGGGCACATTGATGAAAGACTTCCGATCAAGGTTAGTCATAGGCATAGAGGAATAATTAAAGGATACGATGGCATATTTGTTGTTGGAGTCGACTTTGCCCTTTTCTTTCTTCTTCATCTTGCCTCCCTTTGACACTTGGTAGGACTCATCATCATCTCCATCTTTGAAACTACTTGAGATGTCACTTGATGATGCATTAGTTGCCTTCTCTTCTTCTTCCTTGCTTTTCTTCTTTTTCTTCTTGCTTCTCTCTTGAGCTTTCTTTCTTCCTTTCTTCGCTTCTTGTCTTCAAGTCTTTGCTACTCCTTCTTCTTCTTCTCTCTTTCTTCTATTTTTGCTTTTCTTGCTTCCTTCCTTCTTCTTCTTTCTTCATCATTGAGATCTCTTTCGGCATCAGTGGTCTCAAGATGTGGGAGCATGGTGTTGCTCGCTATGGACACGCTGAGCTCACTACTGTCGGTGTCATGCAGCTCAACTCGCTTCGGATCAACGTCCACCGGCTTCACACCACTAGTACCTCCTCCAGGCTCCATACCTCACGCGGTGAAGGGCACACGAGGTAACCTGCTCTGATACCACTTGTAGGATCTCTGGTTAGCCTAGAGAGGGGTGAATAGGCCTGTTAAAAAAACACTCAAACATTCATCAAATTCAACCTGTGGCACTGCCGTGCTGTGCCCACAACACTACCGCTCTGTGGCACTACCACACCTGTAGACAATTTCATGGCACAATTCAAAAACTATGAATGGAAACTTGAATCAGATAAATTTCTAAGCTTCCTACAGGTATCTGTAACATAGATCAACAACTAGAAGTGGTAGGAACACCACACACAAGTAGATCAACCACAAATCCCTAGAAATCACCTCAACACAATATGAAATGCAAGTGAAATAACTTAAGCACAAGATGACACAAGGATTTATCTCATAGTTCAGCTCACCACCAAGGCTTACCTAAGTCCACATTGTTGAGGTTAGCCACTAAGGCTTAGGACTTTACAATCCCTTCCTCATTCTCAAGTCAAGAGACTTAACTCTTGAGATGAGATATGAGTTTACTAGCTTCAAAAGATGGTTACAAACATCTCGAGGCTGCCACACAAGTTGGCAAGCTCTACGGGCGACGCTCTAGCCAGGCTAGGAGCAAAGCTCCAAGAGTAATAAACACAATTGTCGGCCAAAACGTGAACCAAGTGCTCTTTCAAGTTGGGGAATCAAAGGATCTGCTCTCTAATCGAGTTTGGGACCTTTTTCTCTCAAAGATTGATGGGAAAATCAAAGGAGAAGCTTGGGAGCTCAAAGTCACCAATGGAGGAGAGAGAGAAGAGCACTTTTCTATTTTTGGTCGAACTAAACCGTTGGGGAAGAAGAGAGAGACGTTGGAGAGGAAGGAAAAAAAGTATAAATACCCCCGTGCCTTCCAACAGTCACTTAAGTCATGGCAGTGCTACGGCTCTAGTGCGGTAGTGCTGTTTAGCGGCAGTGCCTCTCTCTAGGTGCGGTACCACCGCACCAGGCAAGACAACAAGAGTAAGGGTGGAGTGCTGGCTATCTTGGCTGTGAAACTGAGGATGTATGTGAAGATATTAGGCTCTTGGTAGCACATGTTAGCTTAAGCATTGTGTCTCCCTTTATAGTATGGCTTTTCCTATACTCAAATAAAAAATATAAAAGAATTTAAATCTCCTCTGAGTTTGAAGCCATCAACATGTGTAATTAGGGGGCTCCTCCATTTCGTATAACATCCTCAAATATAGATTCCCTGTTTGTCCTCTTGATAAATCTCATTAGTTCTCTAATTGCGTGGTCATTATCACCAAAATCCATAATTAGGGCTTGATTGCACTTTCACTATTGTTGATAATTTTGACCCTATATAACGACATTCATATGCTGATTTTGGAAAGACGGTTTTCGCCTTCCGCTCTAGGCTGTCTCTCAAGGAAACAAAGCGTATTAGTACAAAAAACCTGTTGGGATGGCTAGAAGAGGCGAATATAGCCTAACTAAATACCTTCAATGGAAAAAAAACAAAAGTAGGCACAAGTATTAGTACAAAAGGTAATCCTTAATATTTCTATGCACCAGCCTAGCAAGCAAAGCAAGCCTTCCTATGCAATTCTAGTAGCGAGAATATCAACTAAATTGCAAATAATGCACACAAGCTACTCAAATTGAATTGCTCAACTAATCGAGCTCCACAATATAACAACTACTCCATATAGTTACTCAACTAGTCGAGCTACTCTAAAAACTACACAAGCACAATATGATCAATTGAATAACAAGTGTAGTAAGGGCAAACTATTGGGAAAGTGACACAGTGAAATTTTCACCCGGGGTTTAGTTGCTTGTCGACAAGCTACGGCCCTGTTGAGATGAGTCTTTGGACTACCACACCTCCACAATCCTAGCAAGCACTCAAGCTTGTCCCCGACATGGGTGTGTGTCTATTAGCTGGTAAAGCCAACACATCCCAATTGAAGTCTTCTAAAGAAGGAAAACATATCCCAATTGACGCTTTCTTCACGAAGTGTAATAAGAATAAGAACTTGTAAGATGGGTATGCTACCCACTTAGCCAAGTGTTGTACGTGTAACTTTATTCTTGATGAGTGTAATATGTAAATATATCACCTCAACTCTCAGGTAAAGACGTCCAGTAATTATTATTTTCTTTTTTTTCTTCTTTTTTTTTTTTTTTTTTGCTTTTCTTGAACGGGAATTGAAGTTCAAGATCAAAATGATGTGCTCCCGAACAGGAAAATTACCGTAAGTTCATAGGAAAAAAAAGGACCGTGTATGTTAAGTGCATATGAATTTGCCATGTTTTTTTCCTTTTTTTTTGGATAGGGATCTGAATTTGCTATGTTGAGGACAGAGGACCAAACAAGCAAAGCAAGGTCAGGGTTATTCTCCAAAAACAAATTAATGGTTTTCTTGTTATATACATGTAGATATCCAAAACGTATTGGTCATATTCATAAATGGAGTGATAATTATGTGCCTTTGTTAAAAAAGAAAACAGAATATCCTCCCAATAAGTAACGGGGCCACAGCGGGAGTGAGATTTTTCGGACAAGAGAATGAACTATCCGGTGCTTGTACTTGTGCCTGTCATTCCTGCACGTCACGTGGTCAGAAAAATTCAGCAAGCATACTCAAAGCGGGGGAGGAAGGGGGAGACGGCAATCATGCACAGCGGCCGTCGACGCTCGCCCGGGGCCCCCCCTCCCCCTCCCCGGCGCATCACCAGCTCCCTGCCTCCGGCCGCCGGGTCCCATGGCCGCGGTCGGGGTTAGGGGCTGCGCTGCGGCGGCCAAATAGCCCTCACGGCCGCCTCCGCTTCGGGCCCCTCCCCGCCGGCGACCTCTGCAAGCGGGCCCACCGTGTCCGTATCTCTCAACCTGCATATAGCTTTTTGAATTTTGATGATCATCTATCATCTTTTTGTTTCATCATAAGTTTTTTTTATGGGCCCAGAGCCCTCAGGATAACCTATGATATGTAGCATGTTATGCTTATGCCAATAATTATTTGAGGTTTCTTAGTGTCACATATTCTCATTAGAAATTTTTCTTAGAATCTTTCATATCACCCCAAAGAATGTTCAGTTGTTACTGTACCAAAACTCATGGCTTCTTCCTGAATGGCAGGAGAAGCTGCGTGTTGATGTGCTTGTATCGAAGTCCACGCTAGCAGAGCGAACATGGTAATTGTGCAATGGTTCATTTGCTTCATCGCATAACTTGGACTCCAAGATGTCACATTTTCTGACCTCAATCAAGGTCCTCAATGCTGCTGTTATCTAAGCATGTTGCCCAAACCACATCTACTCAGGTGTTTCACTTCAGAGTGAGTGTGTCGTTCCTGAAGGTGTCAAAGCTGCTGGGTTTCAGATCTCTGCCGATGACCTAGCATCACTCGTTGAAAATCATGACACTGAAAAGTTGACCGCGCTTGGCCAGCTGGATGGGATCGCAGACAAGTTGGCGACGTCGTTAGCTGATGGAATCACCACAGATGAGTGCAGCCTGAATCAACGGCAGGACATGTATGGAGCGAACAAGTTCACGGAGAGTGAGGTCCGCGGCTTATGGGAGTTTGTGTGGGAGGCACTGCAAGATACTACTCTTGTAATTCTTATAGCATGTGCCCTTGTATCTTTTGTTGTCGGCGTTGCCACGGAAGGGTGGCCGAGTGGTGCCCATGATGGCATTGGAATTTTTACAAGTATCCTCCTGGTTGTTTCTGTTACTGCAACGAGCAATTATAAGCAGTCTTTACAATTCAGGGATCTGGACAAAGAGAAAAGGAAAATTTCTATTCAGGTTACCAGAGATGGGTTCAGACAAAGGATATTGATAGATGATCTTCTTCCTGGTGATGTTGTCTACCTAGCTGTTGGAGATCAGGTTCCTGCAGATGGCCTCTTTATTTCGGGGTATTCTGTATTGATCAACGAGTCCAGCCTAACTGGTGAGAGTGAACCTGTTGTCATAAATGAAGACAACCCTTTTCTTTTGTCAGGGACTAAAGTCCTAGATGGATCATGCAAAATGCTGGTTACAGCAGTAGGGATGCGAACACAGTGGGGCAAACTAATGGCTGCCATCACTGAAAGTGGGGATGATGAAACTCCGCTGCAGGGTAAACTAAATGGAGTTGCAAATACTATTGGAAATATTGGTCTGTTTTTTGCCCTTTTAACTTTTGCTATCCTCTCGCAAGGGCTAGTGGGCCAGAAATACGTTGATGGGCTTCTTTTAAGCTGGTCTGGAGAAGACGTGCTGGAGGTACTGGAACATTTTGCCATTGCAGTCACAATTGTTGTTGTTGCTGTTCCTGAGGGATTGCCTTTAGCAGTGACATTGAGCCTTGCATTTGCAATGAAGAAGATGATGAATGAGAAGGCACTGGTACGACAGTTAGCTGCCTGTGAAACCTATGGGCTCAGCCACAGTCATCTGTAGTGACAAGACAGGAACTCTTACAACTAATCGCATGTCTGTCATGAAGGCTTGCATCTGTGGAAACATCATGGAAGTGACCAATCCACCAGTGCTTTCAAGTTTTTCTTCCAAACTCCCAGAATTTGCTTTGCAAATTCTTCTGGAATCCATTTTTAACAACACTGCTGGTGAAGTGGTGATTAACCAAGATGGGAAGTGTCAGATACTAGGGACCCCAACTGAGGCTGCTTTGTTGGACTTTGCATTGTCAATACGTGGAAACTTCAAAGAAAAACTGGCAGGAAACTAAGATTGTTAAAGTTGAGCCTTTTAATTCAACAAAAAAGAGGATGAGCATCATTCTCGAGCTTCCCGGTGGAGGATACCGTGCACATTGTAAAGGTGCTTCAGAAGTAGTCTTGGCTGCCTGTGATAAATTCATAGATGCCAGAGGTACTATTGTTGCACTTGATAAAACAGCTACAAAGAAACTCAGTGATATCATTGAAACATTTTCTAAAGAAGCACTCAGGACACTCTGCCTTGCTTATCAGGAAATGGATAATAGCTTTTCCATTGATGAGCAAATACCGCTACAAGGATACATATGCATTGGTATTGTTGGGATCAAAGATCCTGTTCGTCCAGGTGTCAGGCAGTCTGTGGCAACTTGCCGGTCTGCTGGCATTGCTGTTCGAATGGTTACAGGAGACAACATAAATACAGCAAAGGCAATTGCTCGTGAATGTGGTATACTTACTGAGGATGGTATTGCCATTGAAGGTGCTGAGTTCAGAGAGAAAAATCCCAAAGAACTCCTTGAGTTAATTCCAAAGATGCAGGTTTGCCATGTACCTAATAATTTATCTTTAGCTTGCAAGTTTTTATCCATATAGGAAATCCTCATGTGCCAGTATGCCTGTGTGCTGAAGGTCCTGGCTCGATCGTCACCACTTGATAAGCTTACACTTGTGAAACACTTGCGTACCACGTTTAATGAGGTTGTTGCCGTGACTGGTGATGGTACAAATGACGCACCAGCACTACGTGAGGCAGATATTGGACTTGCCATGGGAATTGCAGGGACTGAGGTAATAATATCACTAAGCAATGAGTATAATATCCTCGAGATATTGGAGCCTACAAATCTTTCATCTTTTAGATATAATCTTGCAAGATTTTGCAAGCTAAGTAGACCTGAATCTTGACTTCATACTCTGGTTTCCTCCTTGAAGTCACATCTATTTACTCCACGACTGATTGATCAGGAGTATGCACTTTGCACATGTGTTCATTGGTAATGGCTGCATTCTCAATAAGAATTTCCTAGAGGAAAGCCCATTCATAGGTAGAAGTATATCTTCAAATTCTGTTATCAAGGCCCTCCACCAAAATTCATAGAGGCTGCCACACATATGATGTGTGTTTCATAAACATATGATGTAATGCAATGTTGATGCAAATAAACAGTGGCCTGTATGGCTTGTTAAGTATCAGTGTTCAACTACTTCCTCCAGTCACAAGAACATGTTGTTTAGGACAATATTTTATGAAACCTTAAAAATTACAAACATCAATGACTTTTAATTGTGACCAAAAGCTAGTAGTTCCTAGTACAATATGGGTTTTAATGCAATTTCTGATAATAATTCAATAAAATAAACATATGCAAAGGTGATATATCCTCTACTGGTTGTGGTTGCCATTTTATGTGTGTGTTGGGAGAGGGGGGGCTCTTTTTCGCCCTGAAAATAAGCTCTTCTGTATCCTCCATGATCTGAATAGGTTCCAGAGCACAAACATTTACTACCAGACTCTGTAAATTGCTTTACGCAGGTAGCAAAAGAGAGCGCTGATGTTGTTATTCTTGATGATAATTTCTCCACCATCGTAACAGTAGCCAAATGGGGACGATCTGTTTATGTCAACATCCAAAAGTTTGTGCAGTTCCAGCTGACTGTTAATATTGTCGCACTTCTGGTTAACTTCTCTTCCGCGTGCTTTACAGGTATATTTTCCTCTATAATCACAAATATAAGTCCATCTAGGTTTTAAGTTAAACTTTTTACACTTTTACTATTGATATCGATGTTAAAGTTTTATATAGATTGATATTAAAAGATTAACATTGCTAGATTCACTAAGAAAAATACTTCTATAAATATAATTCTTTCCATTTAAAATAATATATTTTTCTAGATATTGTTAGTCAAAGTGTCATATTGAAGACCGTGTTAATGGTCTCAATGTGATCAGAGGAAGTTTTATTCAATAGTGTCAAGTTATCACCTCTCCATCTCATGATATACATGTTCTCATGCCAGGAGATGCTCCACTGACAGCTGTTCAACTTCTTTGGGTTAACATGATCATGGATACCCTAGGAGCACTTGCGCTTGCAACTGAACCACCTGATGATAACTTAATGAAGAAATCACCAGTTGGAAGGGCAGGGAAATTCATCACAAACGTGATGTGGAGGAATATTGTGGGGCAGTCAATATTCCAGTTTGTGGTCATTTGGTATCTACAAACTCAAGGGGAATACTTGTTTGGGCTTGAAGGCTCTGAAGCTAATACTGTTCTAAATACAATCATATTCAACACTTTCGTCTTCTGCCAGGTAAATCAACCATCACAAAATCCTCACTTTACCTAGTTTTCTACCATAGTCTATTCAGTAGACTAAAGTACCAGAGATAAGAGAAACTGGGCAGAAATGAGGAGGCCATTCCTTGGTTTAGCATTCTAGAGTACAGGACAAGGAACAGAACAGATAAGAGTTGGAAAGACAGGATAATGATGCTTTTTTTTTTTTTGGTTTCTAACAATATAGCTTTCCAGTGCTGAATCTGTGTATACCATGTAGGTGTTCAATGAGATAAGCTCAAGAGACATGGAAGAGATCAATGTTATCAAGGGCTTGCCACAGAACTCCATTTTCATGTGCATCCTCGCTGGCACCATCATCTTCCAGTTCATCCTCGTCCAGTTCCTGGGAGATTTTGCTAACACCACACCTCTCACCCAGCTCCAATGGTTCGTCAGCATTCTCTTTGGTCTCCTCGGGATGCCCATTGCTGCTGCCATCAAACTGATTCCTGTGGAACCTCATGGAGACGATGGACGAATATCATAATCATGTAGATTAAGAGCAATAGATCAGTTTCACCAACTGCTAACTATTGTAACCCTTACCTAATGCATAAGAATAGGAGCAGAGCACCAATTTGTGAAGAAACAGTTAGTTTGACTGCACCATAAGTACAGAATGGGTTGGTTCTCGGTGGCATACTAAATTGTATATTGAATCGTCCATTTTTTTTCCTTACAAATAGTGCCTTGTGGCTTGTATACACTAGCGTCCATTCGGTATTATGAAATGGCGTCTGGTGGGTTACAATAACGTGGATTGGCACATAAGTTATACATGTGTCAGTTCTAAGTAGACTGTAAATTTGAATGCAACAGCAGTTATATCTCTAGCTTGATTCAAACAATTCATTTCTGATTTCTGCTTGTCAGTGGAAAACTGGAAATGCTCTTCTATCCAATCACACGGTCACTGCAGTGCCTTTGTTGAACAATGACACCGTTATTAAAAAAAAGGACAGCGTGATGCAAATGAGCCCCTGGGCTGTACCATTACAGCAAATGAATATACACGCTTAAAGAGATGCATATGCCTAAGTAATACTATCCAGTTGCAAGTCACCAATTTGTTGCTTACAACTGGTATGTACATCAATCAGACATCGGTGAGAACAGATCTTATCAGCTCTTTTGCTTTCTCCAGTTGCTGCCTCGAATCGTCATCATCAACAAGCTCATCGCTGACATACCTATCAATCTCAAGGAAATTCTCACGAAGAAAGTCACGAGTAAGCTGCAGCTTTTCCAATGCTAGGGAGTTGTTCCCTAGCAACTTGTCACAAACGAAAAGAGTCATGCCCAAGGCAATGCCATACTCTGATCTTTGCAGCGTCAACTGGAAGGTGGACAGAAGGACTCCGCTCACGCAATCAAGGATTCTGGGGCTTCCTTTCTTCAGGAGGATCGCCATCATTTCTGCTAGCTTTCTGCATAATGGTGAGTCCTCACCCTCTGCAGCCGGATTGCTTTGCTCGTCCTGGCCAGGCTCTTTGGAATCAAGAATCTCATTCTTTGCCACGGCAGTGACCCACAGTGGTAAGACAGAGTCAGCAAAGTGGAAGACGTTGGGTGCCATTTCATTATGTGGTCCAATTAGCCACCGGCATACAAGACCCAACAAGAGAAGAGGCAGCCATTGCTTCAGAATAGAAACTATGCTGAGTGCAAATCTTGAGCCAGCAAAGGACTCGACAGCTGGCACAAGATCAAGAAGATCATTTGCAAGGAAGAAGGCTTCCTCTGGAGGGCTTGACTCCTCAGGTGAGCTTGATAAGACCAAATGAAGTAGCTTGGCTGCGTATGTAAAGGAACTGCGTACAAGCAACAAAGCGTCCTTCAGATCATCCCCCTTGAAAGATGAACTCTGTTCCTGATGCTTTTTGATGGATGATATTGCATATTTTATGTAGGATGATGCAAATTTGAGGCACCTTATTTTATCATCATTGACTGGCTTCATAGT
This sequence comes from Miscanthus floridulus, assembly GCF_019320115.1. NCBI lineage: Eukaryota > Viridiplantae > Streptophyta > Magnoliopsida > Poales > Poaceae > Miscanthus > Miscanthus floridulus. Next base: position 29,737 of record NW_027096880.1, read on the forward strand.
TGTGTCAACGATAAACTTGAGAATTGAAGCGCCCAGCATAATCGCATTAAACGTGCCTTTCACTGCATTTGCATTAAGTACATCACCCACTTAGCCGGCAGTAACATTATACACAGATATTTACATTATTTTGCATGTTTTCAGAAGATAATACAAACATTCTGGTTTTTTTAATGTGACAGTAAGTTTAATAGATTTTTCACATCAGAAATTGTAAAATGTGGTGTAGCTATACCTTCAGATTCTCCTTTCTGCTGGTCTTTTGATCGTGAAGCTTTTCCATTCTTGTTCGATTTTGATGGTGGATTGTTAACAGTTCCATTTAGAAGTTTGTCGAAACAATTGAGCAGATGGTCCAGTGACTGATTTGCAGTTGAGGACTGAAACAATGAAATTTCCTATAGTAAAAAAAATTATCCAAATAAAGTAGACCTTTAACAATAGAATGGAAAAGGAAAATATGATTGATACATAAGTGTCGGAAAGCTATCAACCCAAGTGCAGTTAGCAAATTTTATTACCAGTTCACAATGATATTCCAACTGATGACTACTGGCTATCAAAATTTTAGTAGAAACTGTGAGATCCAAGTGTGGTGGAAATTTGGAACTTACCTCAAAGCAGCTTCCAGTTTGATTAACATCTGGAAGGTCATTACATGTAGCCAGACTCAAATAGGCCAATACAGGTGCAAGGTCTAAAGAGTCCAAATATAGGCACTGCTCAACGTACACTTGAGAAATGACCTTCAGGGAAGACAATGCAATCTCTGAATAAGAAGATTGAAGAAAGGCATCTCTCAAGTCTTTAGATTTTACTATTTCATTGATCTGCCATGCTGCCCCCGCTGCAACAACAAGCTCTTCATTACTGACTTTTGATTTGGATGACGCCTTTCCAACAACACTGTCACGTACTGGTATTTTCTTAAGTGCCTTGCCTTTCTTCCTCCTTGAAAATGCAACAGGGCATGGAGGAGGTTCAACTCCATAGATCTCAGCAAAATCAGAGGCTTTTGATTGCAGAGTATTAGTCAATGCTTCAAACAACTCATCAGACCAGTCACCCAAAACTATCAACTTATGTGCTTCCAGCACTGTTTCCTGATATTCTTCTTGCTTTGAAATCCTAGCAGCATTCACAACTATATCCATGCATTCCTCATGCACCACAGATAGATCATCAGGTAAAACAACTGGAGCTATACTAAGAAGGGCAGCCCGAGCACCCTCAGAAACAGCAATTTGAAGGACCAACCTTAACTTCGCATTTGCAAAGAATTCTTGCAAAGCAGCCAAACTAGAGCGCTCGTCGGATAAGCTTTTTATAAGATTGACTGAAGCAATAATAAGGCCATCAATCTGATCTGAGTTACATCCTGGTTGTGATAATGCGAGAGTAATTGAATATTTGACTAGATCAACAATAGACCTTGGGGATGACCCTTCAGACAGAGCAAATTCACAAAATCTTGCCCCAGCTGTTGGTGACCTCTTGATTAGTGCAATGCAGCGAGCACATGCTTCTTTTGGGCTCAACTTTGATGGAAAATAAGAAGGAACGAGGAGCTTTGTAATTTTTTGAGCAATGCGGGGATGATCATTTGCAAGTGAAGACAATAAAGTACCCAGACCAACAACCTGCAACAGAGAAGGGAATATAAACAGCCTTCTTGAAGATATAAAAAGAACACTCTAATATGCTCGAAGGGAACAAATTATAGATCTTAAGGTTATTTAAGTTCATAGCATAGTTTGTAAAAAGTACCATACCTTATTGTATTGGAATGATCGAAGATCACGAATAGCTAAAAGAAGATCAACAGCAGCAGCTCTGATAGACATAGCAGTATCTGAGATCATATCGCTTAATCTTGGAAGTAGAACTTTCAGTATGTCATGACTTTGTGGATTGTCAAGCAAGTATATGAGACCATTAAGTGTTGATAGCCGAACCTCATTGCAAGAATCCTTGGACATGTCGTCAACAATTTTACTCAGAAATTTTGAAATAGTGGGGACAGGGACAACTTCCCAATATTGGTTAAGAATACGACAGATTCCTTCAACTGCAACTGCTCTTATTTCTGGGTATTCATCCATGAGGAGCTTGTCTATCAAGAAGAACTGCTTCTCTAGAAGAGGATCATTAACATCCTTTGTCACATCTGGATCTTCAAGGGGAAACAAATCTAATAGAAGATGCAAAGCATTATGGCGCACATTGGAGTTTGCGACCTGCCAAGCAGTATCCAGTTCAGATAAGGCAAAGAAATTTGGCTAAATGTAAATAACCAGATATTATCATTAATATAACATAATATATGCTCAATGATGAACTGTAAAGCAGAAAACTAAACAAATAATTAGTCCAGTTTTTAACAATCAAGTTGAATTCAACTTAAGCTTATCGAGTTTTTCATGGCATTGACATTTCATGATTTATTGGGGACATGAGAGGAATATAATACACTACAGAGTATTAGTGTACCATAGTAACCAATAATATCCTACATTTCTTAATAAACCTAATCATAGTAAAGAATGATTTCTCAGCTCCTTAATGCATATGCGTATCATAGTAAAGAATGAGTTCTCAGCTTCTTAATGCGTGAAGTCAGGAACATAACAAAATGTGATAAAACGAATGGAGCATGTAGTGTACCATAGTAACCAATAATATCCTACATTTCTTAATAAACCTAATCATAGTAAAGAATGATTTCTCAGCTCCTTAATGTGTATCATAGTAAAGAATGAGTTCTCAGCTTCTTAATGCGTGAAGTCAGGAACATAACAAAATGTGATAAAACGAATGGAGCATGTGATTAGGCATCTTAAAACAGCAACACCTAGCTTTCCTAGGAACGCGATTAGGCACTAGATGCCACCCTGCTGTCAGACTAGCACATAGTGCCTTTAAGAACTCTGTTGTGGTCAACCATGTTTATATATGGAAGTTAAGCATCAGCAATGTTCAGTAAACTATGGGATGTGTTATGTCATAGGTTACTTGAGTATTCTTCAGAGCAGGCTAGTATGTGAAAACATTATGTCAAAACTTCACATCCTATTAATCTTCTGCCTAAATTCAATTGAAGGGTAATAACATATAATCGACACAGTAAGCAATTCCATTCAGTGTTTCTATTATCTGACAGTTTTATCCCATTCTTGCTGGAATTACTAGTAGTCACACACACTGCCCACCACCACAAGACAAAAGACAAGGCAAGATATATACCTGCAACGAACGGAACAGCACAGGTTCCGCAAGCCGGAACACCAACTTTTCAACCCCAGCAACCGCTCTCTGCTCGACGAAAGGCGACAGGATCTTCCTGGCCGCCTTGGCCACCTCCTTGCTCCCGGCGTGTACGGCGCCCTCCACCATCCCTTGCAGGAACGCCTCGCCGACCTCCCCACGGACCCAGCTACCGTCCTTCCACGCCCTGAAGATGACCTCCCCGTAGGCTACCACCGCGGCGCGCTTGCCCCCCGTCAACCCCACCTGCGCCCTGATGAGCTCCAGCCCCTCCCTGGCGATCCCTTCGCTGACCCCGAGCACGAGCGCGAGGAACTTCCTCCCTTCCTCGGCCTTGAGAAAGAGCGGCGAGGCGAAGCAGCGCAGCAGGAGCATCTTGAAGTCGGAGATGCTCTGGTCGTCGTCGTAGTCGAGCAGCGGCAGCGCGTCGCGGAACGCGAAGAGGCGGCGGAGGACCGGCCTGGCGCTGGAGCCGGAGGTGAGCGCCAGGGCGACGAGGTAGGGCAGCGTCTGCGCGACGAGGGCTTCGCGTCCCGGCGCGTCGGCGCGCCAGGCGAGCTCGAAGCAGGAGGCGGCGAGGGCCGCGACCGGCGGGTCGGCGTTGGCGAGGAGCGCGAGGCGGGCGTGGAGCAGCGCGAGCGGGCAGATGAGGTCGTCCCATCGTGGCGGGTGGGTGGGGTGTGTGACGAGCAGGTGGAGGAGGACGGAGGCGGGGCGCGGAGGAGGGGGTGGGGGCGGGGGCGCGTCGGAAGTGGAGCCGGCGTCGGGGTCGGAGGGGGGAGCGAGGGCTAGGGCGAGTGCCTGCGGGAGGGAGAGGAGGAGCGGGTGGGAGACGGGGAGGGAGTGCACGAGCTGCTTGAGTTGGGGCGGGGCTTTGAGTGCGGCGGTGGCGGCGGCCGGGATGAGCGTGGCGGCAAGCGCGAGGAGGTCGGCGGCGGAGGAAGGGACGGAGTTGTCGCCGCCGCCGGCGGGGGTCGCGCCACGGCGGGGGCGGCGGCGCGCGGGCGGCATTGGGCGGGGACGATGGGGATTTCGTGGTGGGGTTTCGAAATGGTGCGCGGGATCGACGGGGAATTTCCCAGGGGGGGGGGGGGGGGAGACCTGGACCTGGAGACTGGAGTCCGTGACTGAGAGAGCAGAGAGGACTAGAGGGGGAAGAGCACGTGGTGGGTTTGGGCTCTTTCGGGCTGTATTGCCAGTGGGCTGTTCGTGATGGGCTACGAGGCGGTGCTGTCCGTAAAGATCGACCGCGTGCTTGTGATGAGCCCACGTGTTTGTGATGGGCTACGAGGCCAGCGACAAACGTGAACACAGATCCGGGCCTTCCTCATAGAAGGCCAGGAGAGGCGGGCCGAGACCCAGTGCCATTTCTCTATTTTTATCTTTTCAAATTATAATTTATTATTAAAAATAAACCTATCCGAATTTGTCCAATCTTTTGGCCGTAACAGGGCACGTACTACACCGTACATATTTTTTTAATTATACGGTACAACATTGACGCTAACAACGCACATACACTCATCTCAACGAACGCACGCACGTAAACTCTAAACCTATGAACACCTTCGAAGACTGGGCCAGCAAATTCTTGAGATTGACGAAGTCACCGTAAACGCCTCGCTGTCGACTGAAAATTTGCCTACCACTGAAAATCCAAAGCTGTTAAATTCTGAAATATTAGCTCCTACGGGCGTATTGGTATGGCAAGGTGTGCCACGCTGAAGTATGCAGGAGGGGTGTAGGTCGTGCTCAACGCGGGCACATAGGCCCTGTTCGCTTGTCTTATAATCCGTACTTTTCAGCTTGTTTTTTTATCCAGAATAGTGTTTTCCTCTCACAATAAATCAGCTGAAACAGTGCTTCGGCTTGTTTTTTCAGCGAAGCGAACGGGGCCATAGCGGTGTGAGACTCATGCAAAAAGATTCCCACAAGTAGAAATGGATATCCAAGACTACTCTTCACCTTTTGCAAGTTACAACCCTTTTCCTTTGTGGTCCCAAGATAATAGTCCCTCCATCCCAAAAATAAGCACCGAGAAATAAAAAATTCTCAAGTTTAACTAGATTTTTAGAAAATACTATTAACATTTGTATATTTGAATATGTTTACTATAAAAAATATATAATGTAAATCATCTAATAATGTTTATTTGGTATCAAGAACATTACTTTTGTGTATATACTTAGTCAAACTTAGAATTTGTTGACTCCTCGAAGTATGAGATGTGTACCTATTTTATGATGGAGGAAGTATTCTTTCTTTGCCAGTTTCCCTCTCACATCCATTGCTTTCAACTTGAGGTCCTCACGTTCTCTCTCCTCAGGCAATAGTAGCCTCTGTAAGCTACACTGGTAACTGCAGAGCACCTAATGGCCTTGTTCGGCTGACAAAAAAAAAAAGAAATCACTGTTTACGGCTGAAAACACGGTTTATGCTAAAATTTTGTGAGAGAAAAACACTGTTTCGGATGACAAAAAAAAACGGATCAAGCCGGGTTCAAGGTCAACCAAACAAGGCCAAGTATTTTTCTCTCACAAAATTTCAGCATGGCATTTGAACGTAGCTGGACGTGTGAAGTCACAACCGAGGCCACTGTGTTGGGCGTGATCTTAGGCCTTGTTTAAATTCATTGCGTAAAGTTTTGGGGTGTTCGGCTACTAATAAAAAAAAATAAATTCCAAAATCCGTCAGTAATTCGCGAGATGAATTTATTAAGTCTAATTAATCAGTTATTAGCACATGTGTTACTATAGCACCACGTTGTCAAATCATGGCTAATTAGGCTTAAAAGATTCGTCTCTCAAATTAGTCATAAACTGTGTAATTGGTTATTTTTTTAAATCTATATTTAATACTCTATGTATGTGTCCAAACATTCGATATGATATGGAGTAGATTTTAGAGAGGGAAACTAGACAAAGCCTTAGCGGCTTAGCGTTGGCGTGGCAAAGTAGATCGAATGCTCCGAGAGACACGTGGCCTAGAGCTTCCAACAGTTGCAACAAGGGCTAGCAACGTCGCTGCCTTTGCAGCATATTTCCACTGATGGAGGACCATGCAAAGCAGCAAAGGTACACCCTGGAACAACAAGCGACATCACCTCGATCGAGGAACCAACCAGAGATGACATAGGCAACGGAGGCGTATAAATTTTTGGCAAAGAAATACAACACCTAGTGAACTCTGAGTGATCAGACCTGCATGACATCCGAACCAGGAGAGTGGCAACGAGCCACCGTTGCGGCGCACGCAGGGAAACACACGCCACGCTGGCGGATACCCGCCGTTACAAGTGGTATCAATGCTAAATTGGTATGCTGGTTGCAGATTTTTGTAGCTGCATTGTGTCTGCAAACAACAAATAGGTTCCTAGTATTTCTATAACAGCATACAACTGCACGCCTAAACCCGCAACCTAAAAATCATAGCCGATCATGCTGGTTGTGCAAAGCAGTGGTGGTTTGGTCCGCAGCAAAAGTAATTAGAACACCGTCCCACCAAAGCCAAGGGCACCGGACTCGGCTCGCGGCCAAGCTTGCACTTCTTCTTGCTGCCGATGAGCTCCACCCAGCCATCCCTGGCGGTGGGGAATCCACCACCCGCAATCTCGAACTTGAGATGAGCTTGAGGCCTAACAGGAGGCACCTGTTTGGCGATCGCCTGTGAGCATCCACCTGGCCTAGGTGATGCAACCTTGGTGGGGACGAAGCGAAGGCGACCTGCTTTCCCTTGCCAGGAACCACCTCGGTGAATGACAGTGAGATTCCCCCTCAAAGTCCTCCACGTCCACCTAGGGACTGAGGTGAAGCCACTCCGACGCACCGGTGGATGGGCTTACCATAGAAGAGACGAATGAGGAAGCTAAGGGTTGAGGGAGGAGGTTGCGGAGGGTGGCGGGGAGCTCGGTTGTGAGCGTCCCCGCACGAGGGGCGATGCGATGGCCCCTTTCCTAGGGAATGGGAGAGATAAGGAGACAATGGTGACATGTGTGATGATTGGTGGAGGAGGTGGACACTCATGTGGACCATCAAGAACTGAGATGAAGACAAGTTCACTATGGAGCAACCAAAGTGGGAAGAAATGAAGTGGCAAAATTAAAGGGTGGAAGAAGATGATTTTGTACATGCAAAAGATTTGGACAACTAAGAGTAGGTGATAGTTGCCTTATTTCTTTGCCACAAAAGATTTTCACTATTTTGAAGAGCTAGTATACCCCTCCTACGCTACAATTTAGGACAAACATTTTGAGTCATTGACACAATAAAAAGTATCATAGGTCCATCTAGTTCAGTATCACGTAGGATTTTTTTTATGATTTGGAGAAAAGAGGAGGGGTTGAGAGAAAAAGTTGCCTCGCAAAACAAGTATCTCATAAGCAAAAGTTAGAGACTACCGAAGTAATCCATGGCCATAGATCATCGTACAAGTTGTTGACATAAATAGAAACTCACAAATGAACTTTGTTCTATGCACAAACTAAGGATTTTTTTTTTCTGAATTTGTTATATATGAGACAACTTAAAACACAACTCATTTTACATGTTGTCTGCTAAGTTGTCTCTGAATTACACCACCTACAACGACAAGTCGGCGCTAATGTGCATGCCATAATCGTCATTTGATATCTTTCAGCCCTTGTAATACCTCTTATTCGAACCTGACAGCCACGAGAATATAAGACTACTTTTCTTCTTCATCTCGATAATGAAGGTTTGAATTTGTACGGTGACTGGTTGGTTGGTTTCGGTCCCATATATTTATTCGCATTAAATCTATCGACTGCAATCTCCTTACGAGTGCGGGCCGGGTGTCTTGATCAACTGATTTGATTGAGGCATGGTTTGAATTTAGGGTGTAAAGTTTTGAGATGTTATATCGGATGTTATACGAGGGTGTTACAGGGGGTGTTTGGATACTAATAAAAAAATAAATTATAGAATCCGTCAGTAATCCACGAGATGAATTTATTAAGTCTAATTAATCTGGCATTAACACATGTGTTAATGTAGCACCACATTATCAAATCATAGACTAGTTAAGCTTAAAAGATTCATCTCACAAATTAATCACAAACTATATAATTAATTATTTTTAATACCAAACATTCGATGATAGGGAGTCAGCAGTCGTCCGTCCGAGAATCTGGTCAGTGGACCGTGGCCTGTGGGTCATTCTTCTGTTCCATCCCTCGCTGACTCGCTCCATGGTCTATACAGTGCTATCCACTACCGGTGCCAGTCAGTGCCGCTGGCAGAACAGAATTGAGATGAGAGAATCCAACGCAACAGGCAGCACAATCTGTTCGACCCGGACGCCAGTGATCCTTCCTTCCATTCCATTCCATTTCATCCCCGTGAACCACGGCGTTTGATCCTCGAACCAGAACCAGTGTCACCTACTACTACTGGCTACTGCTACCGCTACCAACGCGTTGCATGCAGAAACCGATCGAAGATAGCAGCAGCAGCAGCCCCTGTTCGGCTGGTTGAATTTTGACCGAAAGTGACTAAAAAATACTATTCTAACTAAATTATTATTAGAGAAAATACTATTTTAACTGAAAAAAAGGTCAAAAAAAAAAAAGCCAGATACGGACAAGCCGAACGGGCTTGCAAGGACCAAATAGCCAGCCAGGCAGCCAGCATCTCTGTTACTGTGCAGACGGCCAGACTCACAAGGTGGTGCAGTGCAGTGCAGTGCAGAGCAGCAGTCCAGCAGAGGCCGATCGATGGGGGAGTGGTGGAGACAGATGACGCAAGCAGCAGCAACAACAACAAAAGCTGCTGCCACCGCTCAAGTAATCCCACCGAGTAGCTATTAAATTTAGTAGTTTTTAGTCATAGGGCTTTAGTCCTCTCTAACTCTAAAATTACTAAAAATGATTAAACTGTTTAGTAGATACTAAAGTTTAGTAGCTCGAACAAACACCCTAGGTATCATCCGGACGAGTGGATGGATTGTGTGGTTGACTAGCTAGCCTACCAAGTACAGCAACCGATTAATCAGGCCCAGCCAGCTCAGTTGAACTTGAAGTCCCCAAAAGCCAAAAAGATCATAATGTCAAAAGAAGAAGAGAAACACTTCATATACAGTACTCCTCTGTGCGGTTCCTTATTTGACTCAACCTTATTGTGCAGGTCGATTTAGAACACAAAAGGTAGAAACAGAGAAGAGGATGTGATAATCATCATCATATAGTCTACTAATTCAACCATAAGGTCTGCAGAGTGGTAGTATTAATGCCCACCGCCCAGTGGTACGACGTGAATTATATCGACAATGCAAGCACGCAGAGGCAGAGCGACCGTCACTCAGAAGAGAAATTGTTGTCTTTGAGCAAAGGACACCAATGATTCCTTGACCATGTCAGTCGTCTCTCGTCGGAGGGTTATTGCATGGCATGCCATGCTGTACTTTGTGTGCAGAGTCGGCGTGTGGTGTACTTCTAGGACGTGGCCTCTGTATTTTTAATTTCTTGGCTGTGCCTCTCCCTTGTCCTTCACTCCCTCCAGACCAGAATTGAGAATTCTACAGATAATAATGTCCGCTGCTCAGTGCTCACCAAAATCCAAGTGCTCACCAAAATCCCTTGCCAGTGCCAGCTGCCTGTGCAGTGCAGTGCAGTGCAGTGTGTGGGTGTGCGCTTGATGCACGGGCCATCCATCCATACGGCCATACCCTGCTGCTGATGCACGCAGCGGCAACGCAAGCTATCCTTTGTTCAGGCTTTCAGTTGAGACTTCAGACTTCAGGCCTTTGACCTACAGCTGTATATAGACTCGCGTTTTCTTTCATCCTGCTCGGCAGATTCACACTTGCACGCTCAGAGAGAGATGCAGCATAGGAGTAGTACTAGTGTGTGTTTTATATAAATTTGAAATTGTTTAGTTTTCTAAATGGCCTGTTAATGTGATAAGCATATGCAGAAAAGCCAGGGTATTGTTTAACCCACCTCACTCTCCTCTGGGTTAGCAAGTTTCACCAAACCGTGTCTCCA
>NW_027096881.1:0-40000 GCF_019320115.1 Miscanthus floridulus
TAAAAACGGCCATCTCCAATTGTTTCAAAATAAATTGGTAAATCAATGAGTTTTTTAATAAGTGGCTAAACAAAGTTAAGATCTAATTTGTTGGATTTTTCTAACCGTTTCTAAAATCTTACTCCTAGAAAGAAGGCAATTTTGCATCAAAAAATTCAGCTATTTCCTAATTGGCCCTAACCATTTTTGTATTTTCTTTCTCTCTTATACATTTTGCATCATGAACCATGTCCTTACTCTTCCTAGACCTAAGCAATTTGAGCCCCACTCGAGACTGGTGGGTTTTGGTTTGCCCACGAGCCTTAGTGACCAGGGTCTTGACAGAGGTCCAGCTGTCTAGAAAAAAATTCCTCGGCAAACCTGGCCCGGAGTATTTCTTTTATCTTTTTTCAACTAAAAAAAACTACCAGTGACCCACCATGGGGCGTGGACATGATTTTTTTCGACTCGAAATAGTCGGGATTTTTTTTCGTCCTGGCTCAGCTCCAAAAATGCTCAGGTCTAATTCTTCCCCACATGCTTCCACTTATTTTCGCACTATTGGAAAGATTTTCTCAAGTATGGAAATATTAGGAGTTGAAACTTGAAATAAGGAGTTATTGCAGAGGGGGGTTATTCTAGCCAAAAGAATCAAAATTGTGAGTGAGTTTTGGAAAAGTATTGGAGATGCTCTTAGCATACAAAAACGTGAAACATACCTATGTCTATGTCCCTCGTTTTGGGAACATTAACATTCCTACGGTAAAAAAAAACTATTGTAAGTAGGGCTCCATGTTCCCGTTTCCTTTCGAGGACACGGCTACTAAGGCCTAGATTTGGGACAGAGAACTCAGTTTATGCGACAGATATATGAAGATCAGTGAAATACACCTTGACTTATTTTCATATGGGTCCATGAACTAAGCATGTGTTTGGTTTAAGAGACTTCGTGAGATAGATTAAATCCATCCCTGATTTCCCATTTTCGAATAGAATGAATTTGTTTCATGTTTAGTTAGGTGGGTCAGGGTTGGAAATTGGAATAGGACTCCATACAACTGTTTGCCACATATTTCTAACTCGTATGAGTACGTCGTGAGTTCGGATTAACTATGGATCAAGAGTTACGTGACGACACTTTGAGAAATAAAAATTTGCCAAAAGAATCACTTTTCTCTTTAATATTAAGCATAGATGTATATAGATATATAAAATGGTGTATTTTTTGAGGAAATAAAATGGTGTATATAATATTATTACTACTACTTTTTTTAGGGGAATTACTACTCCTACTAGGAGCGGTATTAATTCGGGCCAATTGAAAAGCCCACCAAACCTTTTGGCCTATCAGATAAATGTGATTGTTGGTCAGAGACATAAAGTGGGCTTTATCATCGCTGATTCCACGGGGCCCATTTCAGCCCAGCAAGCAGAGGAGCCGCGTGATGAACCAAAGCCCTAGCTCGGCTTACTTTCCTGCCCGTTCAGCACCGCCTCCACTCGCCAGTTAACGCCGCCCGCCGTCTCCTCCGCGGCTCCGCCCTCCCGTCGCTGCCGCCGCCCACCCAGTAATCAGGATGCGGGTGAAGAAGCGATCAAAGAACCGCAAAGCGGTCAAGTTCTACACCACCTGCTTCGGCTTCCGCGAGCCTTACAAGGTCCTCATCGACGGTACCTTCGTCCACCACCTCCTCACCCAGCGCCTCCTCCCGGCCGACGAGGCTCTCCGAGACCTCCTCTCGGCCTCCAGGACGCCAGCCCTGTTCACCTCCAAGTGCATCAACGCAGAGCTCAGGCGACTCGGCAAGTCACATGCCGAATCCTTCGACAACGCGCAGCTGCTCACCACAACCAAGTAGGTTTCCTTCTTTTCACAGTTCTGTCACCGTTGCAGTTGCAGCTAGTACCATTATTTCCTTTTTGTCAGCCCCAAACCTCCAATTGTGCTCCACCTTGACTTAATCCTGTTGTTGCCTGGCTTAAAATTCACCGCTTGATTTGTGCTCCGGCACTCCTATTGCTGTGAGGCTCGGTGGTATTAATTTGATTTTGTCAAAGCCAAAGAAAAACCTAGAACATCGTTCAATTCAGAAATGTACTCGATGAACATAGTTACCAAGTTCATACTTCAGATAACCAAATTATAGTTCTTGCATGCTATCTTGGAGTCTGAGTAGCCAATTGGGTTCAATCAAATTTGGTTGTCTGGAAGTGGAACCTATGCTGCAGTTGGAATTTGGATCACTTCAGGATGCATTTTTGTAGCCATTGTTTGGCCCAGGGCCTGCTCACTTGTTTTAGGTGTGATGACGTACATCACTGGCTTAACATTACAATGTAGTAGCTGGTGTGTTTAGTTTTGTGCCATTCTCGAATGTGGTCTTTCATCCCCAGCTTGAATTTTGCATGTGGGACCTATATGAGCTTGATTTCTATCATATGAGCCTAATTATGATGCATTGACTTAGTGTTTTCGTGGATTTCATGGTGTTACCAGGTGTGAGCATGACAAGGTGGTCAGTGCCGTGAACTGTGTCATGTCACTGATAGGTGATAAAAATCCTGAGCATTTCTTCGTTGCCACCCAGGATCCTGGTCTTCGAGAAAAGTTACGAGAGGTATCCACAACCCCCATCTGTCGTGTGTAAACTCTACTTCTTTTTAAGAAAATCATGTGGATCATATCTATGACCTTGTCTGGGTCGCAGCAATTTGCTCATGTACTTTGTCTGCTTCCATGTAGATTCCTGGGGTTCCTCTGATATATGGTCTGAAGAACTCCTTATTCATAGAACAACCCTCTGTGCAGCAACGCAAGTTTGCTCAATTGGATGAGGAGAAGCGTCTCAATATGGATATATCTGAATACAAGAAGTTACTGAAGGCTGCATCAGAAGGAAAGACAGCTGCCAGTGAAAATGGAAGTGACGGAGAACAACATGAGAGGCCTATCAGTTCTCTTGTAAAAAATTCTCTTTTTGTTACTGACAAAAGCAAGTTTAAAAGGAACAAAGCAAAGGTTATATTTAGAGTCATTGCCTTTTTGGTATCTCTTGTCATGTGATTGACTATATTCAGTCTTTGTTATCTAGTAGGCATCAGCAGCAACTGAGTTCACTACTCTATATCTATTTCTTGTATTAAATGTTTACAAGTATCATTATGCAGGGTCCTAACCCACTCTCCTGTAAGAAGAAGAAACCAAAGCTCCCCACAGCTATTCAAAATCAGGTATTCTTTGGTAATGTGGCACGTGCATCATAAGTACCTCTCGTCATTTTGTAACATCAGGTTTTGTTCTGTCAGATCTCTGATGTATGTTCAGAGATTGAACTAAATGTAATATAACTAAACATTTGTAATTTATTATTAGGTCCAACAGTGTTAAAACTTTGCTGTGCCTTTCGTTTTCTGTTGTATCAGGACCCACAAGCACTGATGACAACATCTGTTCTGCAGGTAGCTACGGCTGATGGCGAGGCGAAGAGAAAGAGGGTTCGGAAGCGGGAGAGGGGCAAAAAAGATAACAAGCAATTGGAGAGTGCGAACTAGAAGGATGGGCTTGCGGTATGAAGTTTCAGTGCTCTTTTGCTAGGCATCCATCCTGACTCCGGAGCTAGTCAACTAGGAAAGACTTCCTTTCTCCCACAGGATTCAGGATGTCATGCCACACCATGCTCATTGTATGTTGAAGATGTTTCTTGCAACGTAATACTTGATTGCTTATGGTGATCGTGAATCCTGATCTCTAGAGGAATAGAGGATGTTACTGGATACTTTTTTGTAGCAAGATGCAACATTAAATATTTTTTGAAGCAAAAGTTTGATACCTGTAGCTCTACCAGGCTCCTGTTTGCTTGGCTACATGTGTGATCCCATTCTTTAATTGTAAGACGTGCTTGTTGAGAGAGGTCTTTAACTGGAGCAATTGTCCATCTCACAGCCGCGAACTGTTTGGAAGTTGTTGCCGTTGGACTCCCTCCAGTCCATCTAACAAGCTGAGTACGCGCACCTCTATGTGTACGGGGAAAAACTCTAGCAGTGTAAACCTTTGGCCATAATGATCTTTTCCTCTTCTAATGTCGTCTCGGTCAATGACTCAGGGCAAGGGCAACGTAGGCCTGTTCGTTTGGCTGTGGCTTGTCGTAAACGATCGTAAATTTTCAGCCGGAACAGTATTTTTCTCTCACACAAACCAGTTAATAGTACTTTTTCACGAAACCAGCAACGATACGAACCAGCCAACCGAATAGGCTGTAGGCGGTAGGCCTTTTTTTTTTTTGAGGGGCACTAGTGATCTCAGTTTCACGTAGAGTACTGCTTGAACACCTAAGGGCATCTGAACTGTGTAGAGCTGGCATTGTTAATTGTTATGGTCGACCTTACACATAGTGGCCACCGACCTCAAGACAAAAAGGTTAGAATCGGCCCCTAAGCTTGAAGCCCGATCTTAGTAGCGATTAAAAAATCAGATCGGGCCTCAGCCAACCAAGCAACGGCGGAGAAGCAAAGTGGCCTAGGGAATGGCTGATGGCATTTTTTTTTATCTTAGAGCGGGATCCATCTAAAGACTGATGGAGGCCTTAGGGTGTCCTTAATGACAAATTGCAAATAACTAGCTAGATGAAGCTTAGAAATAATTAAAAAAAACACTATAGTGGAGGGTTATGTCAGTTATGAGAGAGTTGTTTTTAGGACATCGTGCTAGATTAGCTATTTGTGAGCCACGAACTATTTGATCTCACGTTGATAACCAATAGAATTCTTACGGAACTAACTATCTGAGAACCAACGGGAATGCCCTTAAACATACTAGCATTGGCCTATAGACTCTGTGGGGCCTACTTAGGGTCTGCATCAGTGGTATAAACTCCGGATGCCCTAAGGTCACAATTAAGGTACTAGTACTAAATTGTTTACTCTGCTATGCTGTCCATCTTGCCTACGTAAAATTCACATGCTTTCAGACACAAAACTTGCTTCAACGGTGGCCTTCGCTTTTCGTCAGATGAAGCAGCTACTGCTCCTGGAGCCCTGTTCGGCTCACTTAAATTTGGCTGCTACTGTTGATTTATTGTGAGAGAAAAATATTGTTTCTTCACTAAAAAGTACTGCTGAAGTAGTGCTGAAAAACAGAGCTAGCTGATGTTTAGAAGCTTTGTTGGAGCTTGAGGCATACAACTAACATGCATCGTTGGACTCGGCATGTAAACCTCTGCTGATGTCTTCCTCCTCTGCTAATGTCCAGGCCGTTCGGCTGGTAGGTAGAATAGTGAATTTTGGATTATTTTGGATGGTTGAATAGTATTCTGTGAGAGAAAATAAGCTGAAATAAGCTGAACGGAAGTAGTACAGCCGAACGCCCTCGTCATCTCGATCGATTTTTTGTTGAAGGGAACAGGAGGGGCAAGAAGCCCCCACTGAATGAATATATCAATATTAAAAGGCAATAAAAAGTAGAAAGGAAGCGCTAGAAAGTCACAAAATTATTGATTGAGGAACTAAAAAGGAGTAAAAGAAAACGAAAATAGAGACAGGTGCGAGGTGAGTGACACAAGCGCTGCCCGCGTCCGGGTATCACCGTCGTCGAGAACCACATGTGTTCCGGCTCCCTGGGACCCACGGTAACGGTATTACGGGAATGTCTCTCCAACCCCACCTGGTAGTGGTAACGGTATACGTGCACACTGACGCACACGCACTGGATCCATCCAGGGAGGAAACGAGGAATTACAACTTTCCAAGGGCTGGACCAGGACCTTGCGCGCTCGCCAGTCGCTCTCCAGCTGGGCCGGCCC
The DNA here is from genome assembly GCF_019320115.1 of Miscanthus floridulus. Taxonomy (NCBI): domain Eukaryota; kingdom Viridiplantae; phylum Streptophyta; class Magnoliopsida; order Poales; family Poaceae; genus Miscanthus; species Miscanthus floridulus. The sequence continues at coordinate 5,778 of NW_027096881.1, forward strand.
AGCTGGCCCTGGTATCTCCGCCCAGTCGCGGCAGCGGCGGAACGTGGCAGGATCCGGGGCCCTTGGTGCCCTATCCGTGGGCCGATAAGGCGAGTGGTCGGCCATACAAAAAGCCGTTGCCCCGGACTCGCGCACGGGTCGCTGTCCCTCGCCTACCCCACCCCAGGCCCTTTCCCCGTGTCCGGTGGTTGCGGCTGCCCGCAGCATCCCATATTCCCTCCTCGCGAACGAGGACGGCTGCCAGTCCCGAGCCTCGCCTCGCCTCCTCCTCGCCAGTTTCCCCCACCTACCGCAGCAGCGAGACTGAGAATGGCCGCGGCGCCGTCGTCCCTCGCGTCCTCCCACCTCTCCCGCGTAGCTGACCTCCGCCGCGCCGCGGCGGTGGCCATTCCCGCCGTCCCACAGCAGCTTCGCATCGGCTGTTCGCGCCGCCGCGCCCAGCGCGTCGTCGCCATGGCTGGATCCGGCAAGGTGCGCCGCCGCCGCCGCTCTTTGACCAGCCATGTTTAATCTGCCCATGTGATTTCTGCGCTCATGCTCCCGCTTGACTCTGCTTTGCAGTTCTTCGTCGGAGGCAACTGGAAGTGCGTAAGTGCTTGTTCTGCTTCTTCAGCTTTTCGCGCCTTGGGGTGTCAGTACTGATGGGTGTCAGTACTGATGATCCTGGAGATGCTGTGTTACTGTATGATTTTGGCTGTTGCCGCATTGGGCATTCCAACGGGGCCGGAACGAGATTTTTTGTCGTCATCCATACATACATCGTGATTTACACCGTACATGGCCACTTCTAGAAATAGAATCGCTTGTCTGCTGCCCAGCTTGGCCTGCCAAAGCCGTTATAAAAGTTGTGAATTTTTTTTTTTTGAAAGGGAGGTATATAAAAGTTGATGTTGTATCTTTCACCTTTATTTGAAAACTTTTAGCTGAGGATACAGAGGCCCTTTCTTGATCCTGTTTGAGTGTTTGCTAAGCTTTGAGAGGCCTGGACGGAGGCTAGGCGATGGAGTGAAATGGTGGATTTTTTTTTTATGTTGTGAAGTTTTGAGTTGTGGTTGTTTATTAGTAATGGGTCTGCAAGTTTCATCGGCCCAAAATCAAGCTTCAAATTTGTAAATTCATTTTTGGGCTTCATCTTTGGATTAGCGAACATGGCTTATTTGTGTTGAAGAAAAATCTTATTTCATATACGAAGCCTCTTCACTTCGTGAGCTTTTGCTGCCAACATTAAGTTATATTCCTTGGTTTATTTAGTTACTCATCTTAGAATTTGTGGTGTTGATGTCTGTTTCTTTTCCCTCTTCTTCAGAATGGAACAAAGGACTCCATTAGCAAGCTTGTCTCTGAATTGAATGCTGCTACACTCGAAACTGATGTAGGTAAGCCTATTTGTTTCATCTTAACATATCCTAGTCTTCCTCTTTCTAGGATATTCCCATTTGGTGCATGCATCTGATTGGTATTCTTATGTTTTCCTGTTCCACATAAATGTTTTGTTAATACAGATACCTTACTGAATATTTGCATTTACTAATATATCACTTATTTTCTTTGTGTGATGTACAAGGCTATCTACTAAAGTGTAAATCCATTGCTAATTCGATGTTTGGATAGTTGGCTCCTATAGAAAAAACTGCTGGGAAAAATGTTTGCTTAATGCTCCTAATAAGATTTGCTAGTGACTTTCCTGAAAGCCTTTTATGTAACTGTAAGAAACTTAAGCATATGAGCTACCTGCATCCTGTATGAGTACCATGTGGCCTGGAAACACTTCTTCCATGTTTGTAGCAGGCTCTTCTCTTGAATAGAAAGTGTCTATCTCAGGTTCTGCAAGTCCATCTATAGGAACAATTTATTTATTCTTTGGCAGTATAGATGGGATTCTGCTTATGGGCTCCAAATTATAACCAGGACCTAATATCTTGGGTTGGAAACACGTATAGTAGAGAGAATTATCTAAGAAATTCTATGCCACTTTGCTGCTTGTTTCTTGCTGAATAAAGCAATCAAACTAATGTGTGGCATTATGCAATTCTACAGATGTTGTGGTGGCACCTCCATTCATCTATATCGATCAGGTCAAGAATTCACTAACTGGTCGCATTGAGGTTTCTGCTCAGAATGTGTGGATTGGAAAAGGAGGAGCCTACACCGGAGAGATCAGGTTGGGTACACTGGACACTGGTCACCCTTTTCTTTGCTAAGTATATACATGGAGATTGCAACTAGCTGTAAAGTGGTTATAAAACCAGCAGTCTGTTGGTTTTCCTGGATGGACTTTGGATAAATAGGTAACAATGGATTAGGAGTTTATTTTTTTCACTTCTGGCTTTGCTAATAGAACTTTTATCCTTCCCTTAAAAAATTACAGTGCAGAACAATTGGTGGACATCGGTGTTCAATGGGTTATTCTTGGACACTCTGAGCGTAGGCATATTATTGGTGAAGACGACGAGGTGATTATTTTCTGTGCATATGCTACTGGTTTGACACTTCCAGAAACATAGTTTTTGATTGCAATATAACAAGTTGTGCAAATGCAGTTTATTGGGAAGAAGGCTGCATATGCATTGAGCCAAAATGTTAAGCTTATTGCCTGCATAGGAGAGCTTCTGGAAGAGAGGGAAGCAGGGAAAACTTTTGATGTATGTTTTAAGCAGATGAAGGCTTTTGCAGGTGAAATTTCTTCATCTAACAAACCTTTTTTATGGGTGTTCTAGAGAAGAAGTTGGGAGGCATTGATTTTGCTTGTGTTGATGCATATGCAACATGTATCTGCTTGCAGATAGTATTTCAAATTGGGCCGATGTTGTAATTGCATATGAGCCTGTTTGGGCTATTGGAACTGGACAAGTTGCTACTCCTGAGCAGGCCCAGGAAGTTCATGCCGCTGTACGCGATTGGTTGAAGACCAACGTATCACCTGAAGTTGCCTCTAGCACTCGAATAATCTATGGAGGTTAGTTTCTCATGTCATATACTCATATCGCTATGTCAGGATAGTGTGCTTCTCATATTTCTTTCCATTAAATTTGATAATGGAAAGATTGAACTTGGAACTGCGGTTTACTAAATTACTATGAGAGACATTAATTCATAAGCTTAAATATCTCGGCAGATGTTCCGTTAAATTTTATTCCAGTGTTGTGGGGTGTTTAACATGACTTACTGGCTCTATGATGTGACCATCCTCCTTTGCTTGTGTTGCAGGTTCTGTGAATGCAGCCAATTGTGCAGAGCTAGCAAAGAAAGAAGATATTGATGGTTTTCTTGTTGGTGGTGCCTCCTTGAAGGTATGACAAATTAACCTCAGATCTTTGTACATAATCTCCTTTGTTTGTAACATCTATTGTCTATTGTCAGTGGCTGCTGTTTGTAGCTCTTAAAACTCCTCTTGCAAATTTCATTACGCACTTCCAAATCTCAGTGGTGTTTAAACAGGACTATGTATATTGATCGCTGTTAAATAGTAGGTTTAAAATCATCTACTGGCAATGTTTTGCTGCCTTGTGTTAAATAAGGCTGATTATGTTATTTGATCTCTCCACTCCGTATGCAGCATATAGTTTACAAAACCTTCAAGAAGCTGTCAAAAATTTTGAACCATCAGTGTACCTAGCCTGCTATATAATAATCAATGATCTGTTAACAAATTTCTTGGTTTTGGCAGGCACCGGATTTCGCCACCATTGTCAACTCAGTGACTGCCAAGAAAGTTGCTGCCTGACGCGCCCTGTGATTGTCGGAGGTGCACCGTGTGAATGTGATTGTGTGCCGTCACCTCCTGGTTTTGCTGATTTGCAGCACGGAAACAGAAAATAATGCAAGATGTCATCATCTTTTTTTTGTTCTCGTAGACCTGTACGTGACGGGAGTTCAGTTGTACCGTTGTACGTGAGCGATGTACGTTGGGAATATTGTGCTGTGAGTCCTTTTCTATGGAAAAAAATCGTTGACAGTCGAGGAGAATGATAAGTGCCATTTTTTATGCCTAAATACTTCAAGTACAAGTTGTAGTAGAAATGATAAGTGCCTTGATTGTGTACAGAAACTGCGTGTGATCGTGCACGATCGCAGCTTGGTGAGAGAAGAGCCGATGTTGAGTCGTTCAGTCCAGAAATGATGCAAGCACACTTGGCAGTGGCAGTGACTGCCAGTGTTCTCTGCCTGTGGCCAAAGAGCTATTTGCATGGATGGTGCGCGGCTCTGCTAGGACGGACAGCCATGGACGGCTTCGGCAATCCACAGGCCACAGTGCCCCCCGGCGGGCGCGCCCCATGTGAAGCTGCCAAGGGCCGCCAGCTAGAGCACCATGAGTGCGGCACCCACTTGCGCGCCAAACCCGCCGCGAATGGCAGGTGCACCGTGCACGTCCTCAGCTGCGCTGCCGCTTCCGTTGTGCCGCAACAACGGGAGCACGTCCTACCCCAGAACGGCGGTTCTCCCAGGACCACAACCTTTTTACCGGATCGATCCGTTCCGCGCGATCCGGCGACCATACATGACGTACGGCATGACAGGCAGCTGTTAACCACTTAACCTTCCCACTGCCCACGGCTGACAAAGGCTACATGAACAGAGACTTTTCTTCGAAAGGTTCACACGATGTTTCCCCCTTGCAAAGTTAGGACAACGATGTTCCCCCCCTTGCAAAGTTAAGGAAGGATAGTCAGAGCTGCAATGTAAAGGACAGTCAGGGCTAGTTATTGGCTAGGACTAAAAATTAACTTAAATTAGCTGGATTGATCAGTTAGTTAGGATTGATCAACTAGGCGAGTTAGTTAGGATTGATCAACTAGGTGACTAACGATGAGTTAAAAACTTGGCTAAAAATTTAGTTTGTCCCTTGTTTCGATGAGCTAAGACTAAGATCCCGCTTCGAAGTTGACTAATTTTTAGTCCACAAGGATCCTGATAGACAAACTAACGGTCTGTTTGGATTTACTCCTCTAAACTTTAGAGCTAAAGCTCCAAACAAGTGGTTTAAGAGTTTATTTGGTTTGACTTCTCAAGTGTTGTGGCTGCCGTAAAAAGTAGAAAACTAACCAAAGCGTGCGGAGATAGCGCGGTACTTCAACAAAAAGCAGCTTCGCGCGATGTTGTATTCCCGCAGCACCTCCTACCCAGCTTTCACCGGCTGCGAAGGATTGGTTTTGCACCAAATTACCCCGTCTGCCACTCTTTACAACGTACCGGTTCGATATTTTCCATCGCTCTCCTCTCTTTCTCTGGTCCAGAACCATCGCTCTCCTCTGTCCACAACCGCAGGCCGCGCTAGGGTTAGCGCACGGGCCGGCGGCGGCGCTTCCTTTGTCGTCAACGACGGCAGCCGCTCCTCCCCGGCAAGAGCGCATCCCGCCCTCTCTTCCTCCCCTAGGGCTGCCGCCCTTTCTTCGTCGTAGTGGGCCGCCGCCGCCCTTTCTTCGTCGTAGCGGGCCCCCGCCGCCCTCTCTCAGTCGCAGCGGGCCGTCGCCTCCAGCGGGACATCGTCGACCTCTTTCCTGGGGCCGTGCTGGTGGTCGCCCCTTTCGTCTCCTCCCCAGACCAAGCTGTAGGAGCCGGCGGCGGCGCAAATCTGTGGTTGGCAGCCCCGGATCTGCAGGCACTCGAGTGGACGAGATTGCACGAGTCAGGATTCGAGGTGAGTCTCTAGGAGCTCAAGCATACTAAATTCCCCATTGTGCTCTGTGCTGTCCCATAGATACAAGTTGGTAGCCATTATTGATTCATGGAGTATATTGAGAAAACAAACACATGGCTTGTTCATTCGAGTAGTAAATTGGCTCGTGGACATGAAGGTTTTATAACTGTGTTATGTGAAATATACTTGTGTCAGACTAGATATATCATGGATGAATTGAAGGACAAGAATATAGAGATAGACACTAGTTCTTGGGTGGTAGAAGTATCAGACCATCTTCCTTTGCAGCATAATGGGTACTTCTTCCTTCTAGTACTGATCACTGCATAAATTGGTGTGATACTCGTAGTCATGTTATGGTAACTAAATTGAATCAAAGTTTTTTTTTCTTCATTCAAGAATGGTTGATAAGGCAGATTGGTGTGATGCCAATGTGAGGCATTTTATTGATATCTGCAAAGGAGAGATATAAGCTGGGAACAGGCCGTTGGGATTTTTTAATAGGACTGGTTGGAAAAATGTTATATCTAAGCATGAAGAAAAAACTGGTCAGAAGCTAACAAAGAAAGAATTCAAGAACAAGTGGGACAATATGAAAAAGGAATATACATGGTTCATGGAGTTGAAGAATAGTGCAACTAGGCTGGGATGGAATGAGGCGAAGCGAACTGTTGAGTGTTCTAAGGAATGGTGGAATGAACACCTAGCTGTAAGCACTTTACTGTCATTATTCATTGTTCATTTTCAATGCTTTCATATTGTGTCACTTGCTAATGAACCCTTTGTTTTATTTAATTTCAGAGGTGCAATAATCCTGATAAAGGTATCAAATGCAACCATGTGAGGTTCAGAAAACAAGGGCCGAAGCACCTTGATGATCTGCATATATTGTTTGATAAGATACATGTCAGTTATATATCCTCTGATGAGTCAAGTGATGACGATGTGAGTGAGGTACAAAAAACTCAAGACATTGATGATGTGAAGCTGGTTTCTTTGAAGAAATCAAAGCTAGGAAAAAAACGCAAGGAGCACTCTAGTTCTATTGAAGAGAAGGATAAGAAGAGCCCATTCTTTCGGCTATACAAGAACACATGTTTGAAGATAGAAACTGCAGGAGATAAGATATCCTCAAGTGTTGAAGCTTCATTTGCTCCTCCAACCAATCCAGTCCCAAGCATTTTAGAGGCCATGAAGATGCTGAAAGACTGTGGAGTGCAAGAAAAAACTGCTCTAATGCACACAACCATCTTCCTTATCGTTAAACCTGAATTTAGGGAGGTCTTTAGCTCTCTGGAAACAAAAGAAGGAAGGTTCGATTTGATTGAGAGAGAGCATGAAAAGGAGCTGTTGAAGCGTCAGTAGAACTATTCCCTAATTTATCTAGTGTTGTGTTGTGAACCAATAATTGTTTATTACCCTTTGTTGAGAACCATTAGTTGTCTGTTATTACCCTTTGTTGAGAACCATTAGTTGTTTGTGCACCAATATTTGTTTAGTTGTCTCAATGAACTATTTGAGAACCATTGGTTATGTGTTCATATGATGTTCATATATTTGGTTATGTGCTTCTGTTATCTGAATGGAGGAATTGAACTTGTGTCTGTAGATGGATGCCAACATGGAAGAATTGGCCAAAAAGGGGCAAAAGGCATTATTGCTTCTAGCTGAACTTTCTCAGCAGGCTGCTCTTATTGGTCAAATGGGAAATATGTACACGGATCGGTATTTCAACAAAGCAGAATAAAGAAAAATATTATCTTGTGGACTCTGGTTATTCAAACCGAGTAGGATATCTTGCCCCTTTCAAAGAAAGCACATACCACATACCAGAATTCCGGCTTCGTTCTGGGCGTCCTCCTCAAGGGAAGCACGAGATTTTTAATTTTTTGCATTCATCCATTCAAAATGTCATTGAGCGAGCTTTTGGAGTGTTGAAGCAGAAGTGGCGTATTTTGAAGGACATGCCAAGTTTGTTCACTCGTACTCAGAAGCATATTATTCTTGCTTGCATGGCATTGCATAATTTTATTCGTGAGAGCAATTTGCATGATAAAGTGTTCGATAGATGTGATGCTGATGAGGACAACCTACTATAAGAGACATGTGGCACAACCCAAACACAAGGAGATGAGAGTCCAGATGGGGAGAATGAGGATACGATGAATACCATTCACAGTAGAATAGCTGATGCTTTGGTTAGGACGAGAGGGAGATACTTATGTGGACCATATGTTAATGGTGGACATTTATATGAACCATATATCTTTTGTCAAATGTTATCTCTGTATTCATGTGGACAATATGGTAATGGTGGTTGCAAAATTAAAAAAATAAATTTCTCTTTCTAAATGGTAATTTATATGTGATTAAGTGAACAACACAGTGTTTTATGATCAATTTGCATATCAACAGTCCCTCGTACCTTCCAGGGCATTTAAAAGGATCAAGATGCCCAAGAGGGAGGGTGAATTGGGCTAATTCTAAATTTCTTCGCAATAATTAAGTCCTATGGTTAGCCCAATTAACCCATTATGCCTAAAAGGTGTTTCTAATTGTTCTACCACACAAAAGACTTGCAACCTAAGTTCCAATCCTACTCTAGCATGGCAATTCTAAGAATGTAAAGACATGAATTGAATTGCACAAAGTAAATGCTCAAAGTAGATGCTCAAAGTAAATAGAGAGGAAAGAATGCGACGATGTTTTGCCGAGGTATCGGAGAGTCGCCACTCCCCACTAGTCCTCGTTGGAGCACCCGCACAAGGGTGTAGCTCCCCCTTGATCCATGCAAGGATCAAGTGCTCTCTATGGGTTGATTCTTCGACACTCCGTCGTGGTGAATCACCCACAACCACTCACAACTTGAGTTGGGTCACCCACAAGCTCCGCCGGGTGATCACCGAACTCCCAATCACCACCAAGCCGTCTAGGTGATGGCGATCACCAAGAGTAATAAGCATGAACTCTCACTTGACCACGACAAGCCTAATGAGAAGGTGGATGCACACTTTGCTACTCTTGATCTTCACTAATGAGGTCTCTCTTTGGATTCTCAAATCTCAATCACTTCACTAGGACCTTGCTCTTCTTGGCACTCTCTAAGGTGTTTCTCAGCTATTGGAATGAGCAAAAGTACCCCCACACACGAGTGGAGGTGGTATTTATAACATTGGCTGAAAAACGAACCGTTATGTGCCTCTACAGGGTGATCGGACGCTCCGGTCGTGTTGACCGGACGCTCCGATCAGTATACCCCGAACTCCAGTGTTTATAGTGTGACTGGACACGTCCGGTCATAATTTTCCTTCTCTGGAATCTTACTGGAGTTGACCGGACGCTGCCTCTCAGCGTCCAGTCACTTGACCTCTCAGCGTCCGGTCAAACCAAACGTAATCACCTTGGTCAAATAAACTGACCGGACTCTGCGTCAGCGTCCGGTCACACTGAAACTAGTGTACAGTCAGTATTTGACCCTCCATTCACTTCTAACTCTCGATCATACATGAATAAAGTTTGCTCCATTGGATCTTAGGCATATGTAGGAGCTACCTAGCGCTAGTTTTAACAAGTGTGCACCACACCTAACTCACTAGACTCACATAGGTCATGCTACCCATCCATACCCCCTTAATAGTATGGCCTAAGGAAAAAAACAAAGTCCTAAACTACTCTAAGTGTCTCTCCAACTCCAATCGATAGTTAGAACTAGTCCATCCTTAACCTTATCATCCATCCTTTGAAAACCGAAACGATTTCCATCGTAGGGGCATAACCACCTCGATTGCCCAATCGATCTCTATTACCATGACCTAACTTAATTGCCTCTGCAAAACACATGTTAGTCATACTAATCTTGTATTGTCATTAATCACCGAAACCCAACTAGGGGCCTAGATGCTTTCAATCTTCCCCTTTTTGGTGATTGATGACAATACCACCTCGAGTATGTGAAAGAGTTGAGATTTTTAACATGCTTAGATCATATAAGCTTTTGTCAATAAGAACAAAAGGATTAGGTGAGCTTATATGAACCAAGCCAACATGATGTACTCAAAAGATATGAATTAAGCATGAGTACAAGTAATAAAGCTCATTTGCATCGGAGTAAAACACGGAAGCAAAGGCAAATGAGCATAACACAAGTGATATGACATATAAATAATTCAAAGTAGAGAGCACACATGTCAAATATCACAATCACGTAGATATCACTATCACATATATATGGTTCAATGCATGAAAGTAAACACACGATGAATGCATAATAGTGTATCACACATAAAAACTTCAAATGTAATATATAAGCTAATATAAAAACTAAGCTCCCCCTAGATAAGTAGCTCCCCCTAAGCCTAACATACTCGAACCCTCTCCCCCTTTGGCGTCAAACACCAAAACCTACGAGTTGGTCGGTGGGACTACAGCGGACGAGCCGGGCACTGAGGTATGAGGGGCAAGGTGGAACTAGGTGCCATCATTGTATGATCCGGAACTCTGGGCTATTTGACCCTCTGTAGCTGGTAGTGTCGCTGAAGCGGTCTAGGTCTAAGCTAGGACAGGTGCTGCCTTTGACTCTGCTGGTATACCTATAGTAGGATCTAAAGATGCAACTGAGGAAGGAAGCCTCTATGTAGTCACGACGACGGGAGCTGCTGTAGAAGGACCTGGGGCATACAAGTGTGGTGGTGTAGGCTGCCCTATCAACTCACTGAAGGAGGCTCCAAGACTCCTAAAGACTGAAGTATCTAGCTCAAGTAACGATGATGTCTGTGCCGGTATGAAGCCTGTCTGAAATAGAGTGAACTACATGGCTACCACTAGCAAAGCAAACCACTAGGACACCTGCTCTGTAGGAGAAGCATACTGTGCTGGTGGCTATCCCTGACTCTAAAGCCCACTGGGCTGTAATGCTGGAGTCATCGAAGTAGTGGCTGCCTGACCAAGCTAGGGCAAAGGCTGTGGCAGTGGAGCCCCAATGGCTGTCACTACATGCTGCATAAATCCAAGGAGCTGCTGCTACATGAGTATCTGCTACTAATGCATGGCCTGCTGTTGCTACTGTAGAGCCTGAGTCTGCTGCTGAATAGCTAGCTGCTGCTACTAGATCGCCTATTGCTGCTGCTGGAACTCATCTTGCCGAGTCTGGAACTGTGCAAACGTAGCAGCTGTCTCCTGAGCCTGGCGTGCCTGGTCCTACCTCATCCGCTCAAGTATAGCAAGGAGAGCGAGATCAGTCTATGGGGTAGGTGGCGCTGAGCTAGAGCTGTCGGCCTCATGGTCATATCATTGAGGAGGCATCTGAGGGATGGGCTGATAGTCATCATCAAAACTGTCATTGGGGTCGCTCACGACCATCCCCTCCTATTGAGCAAGCTCCTCCTCCTCTATAGCTACAATGCCTCTAATGATATCATCCTGCTGGGCTATAGACTCTAGCACATTAGGACGACGACGCGGCTGACTAGGTGCCTGTGGAGTGCTATGACAGATCATCTATGTCATGTTATAGGCAGGGAATGCAGTCATAGCACCACTATACTCTACAAGCATCTCTGGTGGCCTCACTATGACTGCTCTATGGATAAGCCAGGTGATTCAGTGAGCATAGGGCAACTGTCTATGACCTCTAAAGCCCTCAGCTATAGTGTCCTCCATCTCTGATAGAATAAGATCCCAAATATCAAAGACTATCTGCTGCATCAGGGAGTTGATTAGCCACAACTATATACGTGTCAAGCCCTCTCTATATCCCATCCTGGGAAGCAGTGTTCTCCTCATAACAGCCTCAAGCACACGAGCAGTGGGGTTAAGGTCACTGGGGTTCCTCCTCAACCCTTCGCCAAAAGGCTCCTTGAAATAGTGATGGACCAAGTCAATAGGGGGCATGTTGCCACCATGAGGGCATCTAGGGGTGCTGTCTGGCCATAGCACACCTCGTGAAGTCTGACTAGCTGCTCCTAAAGTCTAAGAATCTCCCTAACCCTGGTGCTTGTCAATCGATAGTCTCTCCCACCAAATGCAAAGTGAATAAAGTGATGGTGCGGGTCAATAAAGAGAGAAGCATAGAACTACCGAACCCAAGATAGAACAGATAGCCCGGTCTGTCCAATCAAACCTGATAGCCCCAGTAGATATGTAAGGTAGGGGCGAATGTGCTCTCCAACTTCTGCAACTATAGAGTCAATGTGACACCCTCTGAGATCTGAAAACTGCCCCACTATTGAGATAGGCATTGTAGAAATCCTCATGTAGTGGAGTGTAGAAGCCCTCTGAAGCTCTCTCATCCCTCCTCGGCGGAAACCATACCTCAAACTCAACAAATCTTAGCTGCTGAACCTGCTTGGCCGTGGCGGCCCTCAAGTCAAGATGGGTCACTGGAGGTAGACCCTGTGGTCTGGGCGATGGACGAGAACCCCTCCATTATGTGTCAGCCCTTGGCATGACTGGGGCACGAGTATGACCAGAGCGGCGAAGCTATGGCTGAGGTGCCTGCTCTATCTCCTCGGCCTGCTGGCCCTCCTGAGTCTGCTCTGTCAGCTCTACTGGTGGGGGCTGCTGCTGTGGCTCCTGGTCGACGAAATATGGTCGGTAGTCTACCTAGGGGTATGCCCAAGGTAGTAGATTATCGGCAGATAGATGCGCAAGCAACAAATAAGATGGTAACACAAGACAGACACAAGGTTTTATCCAAGTTCGGCCACCGTAAAGGCATAATACCTATGTCCTGCGTCTGATTGTATTGTTGTATGTCAATGAGAGATGTTTTTTAGAGGAGTCCCCTACCCGCCTTATATAGTCCGGGGGTAGGGTTATAGATCTAGAAACTAATCCTAGCCAGTTACAATTGCTATAGGTGGCCGAATAAGGATTCATATTCTAACCGACCAGGATCTTGCTTGATCTCTAAATCTCCTTTGACTCCTTGCGCGGGACTTCGAACAGGTTGGCCAGGCCGTGCGTCATCTTCTAGTGGACCGGAGCCCCTAATCCAGGCTACCTCAAGCCTAGCCGTAAGGGTATAAGGGGTTAATACCCCCACAGCTAGTCCCTAAGCACCATGTATTATGCTGCGACACGCCGTTCGATCTCCTTCGACTAATGCGATTCATCTTCATGTCATCTCCAACTGATTGAAACATTGACCAATCAAATGCGCTAGCATTCTGATCAGAACAGAAAGCAGTAGACCACGATTATAGCCGAAGATTCTGGTTGTCCGAAGAATGCATGGTGCTCTTAAAGAAAAAAGAAAAAGATTTCTTTCCTTATCAAGTGTGCCCACTTGTATTTTTGATAAGAAATGTAAGTGACCCTTAGACAGTAGTAATCCTAGCAATCAGTCAAAGCATAGGGGTCGATAAAATAAACACATTCACCACAAGGTGAAGTGTGCCTACTTAGTCCTCGAGCCTGATAGTAGGTGACGTAGGCATGTGGTGCCAGGGTCTAAAAAGAATTTCCACTGAAGTTAAGAATCCAGTCGTTGTACAATCAATACGAGATGCATCGGCAGGTGCATCGTACCGATGTAGTCCCCGAGCTTGCTGGAAGGCAAAGTATAAGCCTTGTAGCAAGGTCCAAATAAATGCCTCTCGACTGTATGTGAGTACACATCACATGTAGCCGAGGAGAGCAGTCGCCGAGCATTGTTCGGAACAGTCCCTAAGCATGATAGTGGTCAGAGCAGTCCCCGAGCATGGTAGTGGTCTAGACAGTCCCTAAGCACGGTCGTGGTCTGGGCAATCCCTGGCACGGTAGTGGTCTGGGCAGTCCCCGAGCACGATAGTGGTCTAGGCAGTCCCCGAGCATGATAGTGATCTAGGTAGTCCCCGAGCACAACAGTGGTCTGGACCATCCCTGAGCGCGAGACATGCAGTGAAGAAACAAATGCCACTTGTCTATTATTTGATGTATTTATTTATCTTCTTACTATGTCTGGTCAAAAAAGTAGACGGGTATAGTACGTCATACTACCTTCTTGTCCTTTCAAGCAAACAGTCGCTTGGCACCTGTATGGAGGTGCATCAGTGTGGGCCCTCTCACACTGGCAACGAAGAGGCACATACACTGATAACAAAGAGGCACATATATTGGCATAGATCTTGAGGTTGTGAAAACAACCGTCTACGACGCGTGTGCACATCTCCCAAGAATCTCGGCTGACGAAACAGTAGAACTCTTGGTTATTTATAATATAGAACTAGTAAGTTACTTTTTACTGATCCCCATTATCATTTGCTGCCGCAGCCTTCTTCTTCTTCTTGCCAACCCTAATACCTCTGAAATCATCACCAATCCCTCCACCGTATCCACCTTCATCAGCCAAGGCGGACTCATGGCGAAGAGTGACGCCTAGAAGAAAGCTGGAGTCATGGCGAAGGAGTGGTGGAAGTCAAGAAGCAACGAGTAGACCATCGAAGACCTCGTCATCATGGGAGTACTCCATAACAAGGAACTCGTATGATGGCATGCGTCGAAGGGCAAGGGGTACCCCGATCCACAACCAGGTGAGATTGTGGTTTTTGAAGATTTCTTCAAGCAGGGTTTTGGAGTTCCAGTGCACCCTTTCCTTCAGGGGCTCTGTCTGTATTACGAGGTTGGGATTTGCAATCTGCATCCCAACTCGATTCTTCTTGTCTCCATCTTCATTCATCTTTGCGAAGCATATGGTGGCTTCCACCCCATTATGACTTCTTTCACCATCTTTTCTGTCTATGGAAGAAAGGAAGCGATGGCTCAAAGATAGCCAGAGGTGTGTACCTCAATCTTCATGACAGGATGAAGGCCTAGTACCTGCACTACCCTTGGAACACATCGCTTGATAATTGGTATAAGAAGTGGTTCTACATCCATGAAGAGCCGAACACAATCACGCTGTGTGACGTGGGGTTCATTCCAGAGAAGAAGACTAGCTGGTCGGAGAAGCCCGAGCACCTAGAACAGATCCCAGAACTACTTAGGATGATCTCGTGGAGGAAACTGGACGGTCCGAGCATGGTCGGGAACTTCATCAGCCGAAGGATCTAGCCCTGCCAGAGGAGGGTACATCCCGGCTATGAGTACCAAGGTAGCATAGACCCAATGAGGACCGAGAAAGAGGCGCTTGACAAGACTGAAGTCAAAGCCAGGATTGGAGAGCTATTCAACTTAGCTGATCCAAATTATGTCAGATTGAGCGACATCGAGCATGCTTTCAAGCTCGCCCGACCTCCCCCAAAGGTAAATCATTCTACCTTGTACCCATAGTTTTATGTTGTAATAGAAACTTACTGTGTTATCTCCTTTGTGTTTCCTAGATTAATGGTCGTGATAGAGCAATAAGTGTTCGTATCGCCACCCCCTGGTGTAGATTGGCCACAAGTTGGTGGCCCAACCACCCAGACCAGCACCAGGACCGAAGACGTGACTGGGCGGTGCTCGGAGTTGGAGAGGAGGTAGCGGCCAAGGCTGCTGGTAAGCGACCAATGCCAGCAAGCATCGGTAGGCGATCTTCACTCTGTCGGATGATGACACAGAGGAGGGAGAGAACGCAGACATCTTTCGACTCGTCCCTCGAAGAGGAGGAGGCAACTAGAATCGACCAAGCAAGGCGGCTCCTCTATGCCGGTGGGACCCACATCGCCGCCCACTGTGGTACCAAGGACAAGCGGTGGAGGAAGTTGAGCACCAAGCCCCAACATCGGTGCTGGATGTAGAGGGAGACCAAGTGTCACCCACACAGCATGCGGAGCAAGCACGGCCGAAGAGACGTGCCTTTGCCACATCATTTCACGCTTCCAATATGTAAGTATTAGTAACTTTGATGTAAGCTTGCAATTTTCATTGATTATGGTTACCTTTTGAACCTTATCTTGGATATACCAGGTCAACATCCATTGAAAATTCGGATCAACTAGATAGGAGCGGCATGACCTTCATCGGCAACTGCAGAGAAGACTGCCCAACGGCCGGCCATGGAGGAAAACATAGCAGAAGGTCCACCGGAGCCTTAGACCATAGGCGGTCAGACAGCAGTCCCCGAGCAGGGGGGTCGAGGGAAGAGCTGAGCCAAACACAAATGCTCTGAGCACTAACCCTGCCGAGGATGACACTTCAGCACCAAGGGTAACAGACCAGACCAAGGAGCAGCAGCCGGGGGTGGTGATAGCGCAGAGCATGTTTATGATGCTATGGCCCGTGGGAAGGCCATAGTGGTCGCAGAAGCTACAAGCTCTGGACCAGCACCGCTACCCGAAGAAGAGGCCGAAGAGGATGAAGTAGAGGAGGTCCTAGGCCGTCCACAGGACAAACGACAACATGTATATGTGTTTGCGCTGGCAAGAACGACCAATGGGTTGTTCATGAGGAAATCCCCAGAGGTCGAAGAGACCATGAAAGTTGAACGAGCGGCGAAACGACTGGTGACAGAAGTCTAGGTATGCTTTGCCTGACCACCTAATCTTGCTATCCAGTCAAACTATCTTACTTAGCTTTTACATGCAGGACTTAATGAAGACCGCAAAGGTACCAAAAGAAGTGCTTCGACCAGATTGAGGGGATCACAGCAAGCATTAAAGAACTGGCGGCCGAGGTGGAACGCTTGTGCCACCAACTTGAAGCCGCCAACCATGAGAGGACGGAGCAAAGGCATAGAACCAGAACCTAGTCGTCTAGCTCAGTAACAAAGAGCAGGAAAGAACAAGTAAGTTGTCACTTTATCACAACGAGTGCATGACACGTGTTGTTGCATTGTTGGTAGTAACAGCTATAGTGGAGGCTTAGAAGCCGAAGTAGTCCGTCTCCCAAGAGGAGAATAGCCATGTGGTCGTAGAGTGTGATCGCTAAAGGAGGACAACAAGAAACTAGCACATTGATCAGTCGCAACTCTAGGACCCACACAACCAAGATGAAGGAGGAACTAAAAAGTAAGTGTCTAGACCACCTGCTCACTTTTGTTGCCCGCCTTATCTTGTCGTGTGCATGACGTTTTAATGTCTTGTGCGATTTGTAGTTTTAAAAGTCAATGCCAAGAAGCATTGGAAGTCGTGATAAAGAACATGATGGCTGGAAGGCATTGTGCCAAGAGATCACCAAGGATTAAGACACATGGAAGAAATGATGCTAGGAAGTGGCAACGGGTGTTTTGCCGGTCCTCAACCTTATCGATCTAGCACTTACAGAGGACGCGCCAGGACGCCATAGCTCGGACTGGTTGATAGATGCCAAAAGGCATGGGGATGGTTCCAAGAGTTCATGAAGGAGGCGGGTGAGTACACAGGTGCACAGTACTAAGCATGGTGCGTGCTCACTACCCCTTGATCGATCTCAAACGCCTAGAGGCTGGATACCCGAAGGAGATAGATTTAGACAAGGCTGAGGAGCTTTGGATGACCCAGCTGGACTTGTCGGCAAAAATAATCGGCGACATTAACCTATGTGGAGGTGGGACAGCACCTGTATAGGGCAGCCCTCAACAAGTCAGCTAGAAACGCCATTAGTTTTGAGCCAACCGGCGAAGCCTGCGTGGTCTCGACTAGCCAGGCATCGGTGGGGCCATCTTCTTTAGCTCGACCAGTACAAGAGTCTTTGAGACTCAAGCAGAGATGTCGTCAGAGAGCAGGCAAGCAGCAGTGTTGCCACATTGCCCCGACCAGCCAATAGGATAGGCTATAGCTCTAGAAAGATGTAGTTGTGTTATTATAACTGTACCTTTCAGGCAAGCTTGTAATAACGTAACTGTATATCATCATAAGCTTGTTGTTGTTTTGTATAAAACACATTTAAGTTTAGAACTCATGTTGTGTGTAACTAAGTGAGAACATGTCAGCATTCTGTTTAGTTTACTATTTAGTCGACACTTCATCCTAAAAGGTTTGTACGGCCCTAGTTTGCATGTGGTCGGAGTGTGAGGTGCGTGACTATGCACACGTAGACAGGACAAGTCAAACCAGAGGGACCTGCTGATCACCCGTAGCGTAGAGAGCAGATCCCATGCACGCATTGGGAGGAACCAGAGATAGGGTCTACTCCGAAAACCTAGGAGAATGGTGGTCGGTTTTTGACTGGTTGAGTAGAATATACCATAAACTTTGAGTGACACATTAGAGTGGTCGGAGAATCATAGTAGCTTATTGATTGAATCAAAAGTTACAAGAGGAGTACATATCTTAGCAGTTAAGCATAGAACGCTAAGCTTGTCGATGTGCCATGAATTGGGTATGTCGTACCATCTAGGTGAGCTTAACCTATAAGCATAGGTCGTTGTAACTTCCTTGATCATGAAGGGCCCTTCCCAGGAGTTTGTGAGTTTGTGGACACCAGCCTGATTCATCTTCCACTTTAGGACCAGGTCCCCAACCATAAAGAACTGCTTAATGTTCTTGTTGTAGTACCTGCGCAAAACAGCAAGGTATTTGGCTGTTACGTACGCAAGAATCGAGCTGCTTCTCTTCTGCACTATTCACTTCTAGCTCCCACGCTTCATTGGCCTTGTCTCTTGAAGTCTTATCCATGCTGATCTGAAGGCTATAATCTACTGGAAGCACTGCCTCAGCACCGTAAACCCATAAAGTTGGTGATACGCGGTATTGCACTGGGCTGGTGTTCTGAGGCCCAGACCACGGTTGGTAACTCTTTGAGCCATCTTCTAGGGTCCTAACCCACTCTCCTGTAAGAAGAAGAAACCAAAGCTCCCCACAGCTATTCAAAATCAGGTATTCTTTGGTAATGTGGCACGTGCATCATAAGTACCTCTCGTCATTTTGTAACATCAGGTTTTGTTCTGTCAGATCTCTGATGTATGTTCAGAGATTGAACTAAATGTAATATAACTAAACATTTGTAATTTATTATTAGGTCCAACAGTGTTAAAACTTTGCTGTGCCTTTCGTTTTCTGTTGTATCAGGACCCACAAGCACTGATGACAACATCTGTTCTGCAGGTAGCTACGGCTGATGGCGAGGCGAAGAGAAAGAGGGTTCGGAAGCGGGAGAGGGGCAAAAAAGATAACAAGCAATTGGAGAGTGCGAACTAGAAGGATGGGCTTGCGGTATGAAGTTTCAGTGCTCTTTTGCTAGGCATCCATCCTGACTCCGGAGCTAGTCAACTAGGAAAGACTTCCTTTCTCCCACAGGATTCAGGATGTCATGCCACACCATGCTCATTGTATGTTGAAGATGTTTCTTGCAACGTAATACTTGATTGCTTATGGTGATCGTGAATCCTGATCTCTAGAGGAATAGAGGATGTTACTGGATACTTTTTTGTAGCAAGATGCAACATTAAATATTTTTTGAAGCAAAAGTTTGATACCTGTAGCTCTACCAGGCTCCTGTTTGCTTGGCTACATGTGTGATCCCATTCTTTAATTGTAAGACGTGCTTGTTGAGAGAGGTCTTTAACTGGAGCAATTGTCCATCTCACAGCCGCGAACTGTTTGGAAGTTGTTGCCGTTGGACTCCCTCCAGTCCATCTAACAAGCTGAGTACGCGCACCTCTATGTGTACGGGGAAAAACTCTAGCAGTGTAAACCTTTGGCCATAATGATCTTTTCCTCTTCTAATGTCGTCTCGGTCAATGACTCAGGGCAAGGGCAACGTAGGCCTGTTCGTTTGGCTGTGGCTTGTCGTAAACGATCGTAAATTTTCAGCCGGAACAGTATTTTTCTCTCACACAAACCAGTTAATAGTACTTTTTCACGAAACCAGCAACGATACGAACCAGCCAACCGAATAGGCTGTAGGCGGTAGGCCTTTTTTTTTTTTGAGGGGCACTAGTGATCTCAGTTTCACGTAGAGTACTGCTTGAACACCTAAGGGCATCTGAACTGTGTAGAGCTGGCATTGTTAATTGTTATGGTCGACCTTACACATAGTGGCCACCGACCTCAAGACAAAAAGGTTAGAATCGGCCCCTAAGCTTGAAGCCCGATCTTAGTAGCGATTAAAAAATCAGATCGGGCCTCAGCCAACCAAGCAACGGCGGAGAAGCAAAGTGGCCTAGGGAATGGCTGATGGCATTTTTTTTTATCTTAGAGCGGGATCCATCTAAAGACTGATGGAGGCCTTAGGGTGTCCTTAATGACAAATTGCAAATAACTAGCTAGATGAAGCTTAGAAATAATTAAAAAAAACACTATAGTGGAGGGTTATGTCAGTTATGAGAGAGTTGTTTTTAGGACATCGTGCTAGATTAGCTATTTGTGAGCCACGAACTATTTGATCTCACGTTGATAACCAATAGAATTCTTACGGAACTAACTATCTGAGAACCAACGGGAATGCCCTTAAACATACTAGCATTGGCCTATAGACTCTGTGGGGCCTACTTAGGGTCTGCATCAGTGGTATAAACTCCGGATGCCCTAAGGTCACAATTAAGGTACTAGTACTAAATTGTTTACTCTGCTATGCTGTCCATCTTGCCTACGTAAAATTCACATGCTTTCAGACACAAAACTTGCTTCAACGGTGGCCTTCGCTTTTCGTCAGATGAAGCAGCTACTGCTCCTGGAGCCCTGTTCGGCTCACTTAAATTTGGCTGCTACTGTTGATTTATTGTGAGAGAAAAATATTGTTTCTTCACTAAAAAGTACTGCTGAAGTAGTGCTGAAAAACAGAGCTAGCTGATGTTTAGAAGCTTTGTTGGAGCTTGAGGCATACAACTAACATGCATCGTTGGACTCGGCATGTAAACCTCTGCTGATGTCTTCCTCCTCTGCTAATGTCCAGGCCGTTCGGCTGGTAGGTAGAATAGTGAATTTTGGATTATTTTGGATGGTTGAATAGTATTCTGTGAGAGAAAATAAGCTGAAATAAGCTGAACGGAAGTAGTACAGCCGAACGCCCTCGTCATCTCGATCGATTTTTTGTTGAAGGGAACAGGAGGGGCAAGAAGCCCCCACTGAATGAATATATCAATATTAAAAGGCAATAAAAAGTAGAAAGGAAGCGCTAGAAAGTCACAAAATTATTGATTGAGGAACTAAAAAGGAGTAAAAGAAAACGAAAATAGAGACAGGTGCGAGGTGAGTGACACAAGCGCTGCCCGCGTCCGGGTATCACCGTCGTCGAGAACCACATGTGTTCCGGCTCCCTGGGACCCACGGTAACGGTATTACGGGAATGTCTCTCCAACCCCACCTGGTAGTGGTAACGGTATACGTGCACACTGACGCACACGCACTGGATCCATCCAGGGAGGAAACGAGGAATTACAACTTTCCAAGGGCTGGACCAGGACCTTGCGCGCTCGCCAGTCGCTCTCCAGCTGGGCCGGCCCAGCTGGCCCTGGTATCTCCGCCCAGTCGCGGCAGCGGCGGAACGTGGCAGGATCCGGGGCCCTTGGTGCCCTATCCGTGGGCCGATAAGGCGAGTGGTCGGCCATACAAAAAGCCGTTGCCCCGGACTCGCGCACGGGTCGCTGTCCCTCGCCTACCCCACCCCAGGCCCTTTCCCCGTGTCCGGTGGTTGCGGCTGCCCGCAGCATCCCATATTCCCTCCTCGCGAACGAGGACGGCTGCCAGTCCCGAGCCTCGCCTCGCCTCCTCCTCGCCAGTTTCCCCCACCTACCGCAGCAGCGAGACTGAGAATGGCCGCGGCGCCGTCGTCCCTCGCGTCCTCCCACCTCTCCCGCGTAGCTGACCTCCGCCGCGCCGCGGCGGTGGCCATTCCCGCCGTCCCACAGCAGCTTCGCATCGGCTGTTCGCGCCGCCGCGCCCAGCGCGTCGTCGCCATGGCTGGATCCGGCAAGGTGCGCCGCCGCCGCCGCTCTTTGACCAGCCATGTTTAATCTGCCCATGTGATTTCTGCGCTCATGCTCCCGCTTGACTCTGCTTTGCAGTTCTTCGTCGGAGGCAACTGGAAGTGCGTAAGTGCTTGTTCTGCTTCTTCAGCTTTTCGCGCCTTGGGGTGTCAGTACTGATGGGTGTCAGTACTGATGATCCTGGAGATGCTGTGTTACTGTATGATTTTGGCTGTTGCCGCATTGGGCATTCCAACGGGGCCGGAACGAGATTTTTTGTCGTCATCCATACATACATCGTGATTTACACCGTACATGGCCACTTCTAGAAATAGAATCGCTTGTCTGCTGCCCAGCTTGGCCTGCCAAAGCCGTTATAAAAGTTGTGAATTTTTTTTTTTTGAAAGGGAGGTATATAAAAGTTGATGTTGTATCTTTCACCTTTATTTGAAAACTTTTAGCTGAGGATACAGAGGCCCTTTCTTGATCCTGTTTGAGTGTTTGCTAAGCTTTGAGAGGCCTGGACGGAGGCTAGGCGATGGAGTGAAATGGTGGATTTTTTTTTTATGTTGTGAAGTTTTGAGTTGTGGTTGTTTATTAGTAATGGGTCTGCAAGTTTCATCGGCCCAAAATCAAGCTTCAAATTTGTAAATTCATTTTTGGGCTTCATCTTTGGATTAGCGAACATGGCTTATTTGTGTTGAAGAAAAATCTTATTTCATATACGAAGCCTCTTCACTTCGTGAGCTTTTGCTGCCAACATTAAGTTATATTCCTTGGTTTATTTAGTTACTCATCTTAGAATTTGTGGTGTTGATGTCTGTTTCTTTTCCCTCTTCTTCAGAATGGAACAAAGGACTCCATTAGCAAGCTTGTCTCTGAATTGAATGCTGCTACACTCGAAACTGATGTAGGTAAGCCTATTTGTTTCATCTTAACATATCCTAGTCTTCCTCTTTCTAGGATATTCCCATTTGGTGCATGCATCTGATTGGTATTCTTATGTTTTCCTGTTCCACATAAATGTTTTGTTAATACAGATACCTTACTGAATATTTGCATTTACTAATATATCACTTATTTTCTTTGTGTGATGTACAAGGCTATCTACTAAAGTGTAAATCCATTGCTAATTCGATGTTTGGATAGTTGGCTCCTATAGAAAAAACTGCTGGGAAAAATGTTTGCTTAATGCTCCTAATAAGATTTGCTAGTGACTTTCCTGAAAGCCTTTTATGTAACTGTAAGAAACTTAAGCATATGAGCTACCTGCATCCTGTATGAGTACCATGTGGCCTGGAAACACTTCTTCCATGTTTGTAGCAGGCTCTTCTCTTGAATAGAAAGTGTCTATCTCAGGTTCTGCAAGTCCATCTATAGGAACAATTTATTTATTCTTTGGCAGTATAGATGGGATTCTGCTTATGGGCTCCAAATTATAACCAGGACCTAATATCTTGGGTTGGAAACACGTATAGTAGAGAGAATTATCTAAGAAATTCTATGCCACTTTGCTGCTTGTTTCTTGCTGAATAAAGCAATCAAACTAATGTGTGGCATTATGCAATTCTACAGATGTTGTGGTGGCACCTCCATTCATCTATATCGATCAGGTCAAGAATTCACTAACTGGTCGCATTGAGGTTTCTGCTCAGAATGTGTGGATTGGAAAAGGAGGAGCCTACACCGGAGAGATCAGGTTGGGTACACTGGACACTGGTCACCCTTTTCTTTGCTAAGTATATACATGGAGATTGCAACTAGCTGTAAAGTGGTTATAAAACCAGCAGTCTGTTGGTTTTCCTGGATGGACTTTGGATAAATAGGTAACAATGGATTAGGAGTTTATTTTTTTCACTTCTGGCTTTGCTAATAGAACTTTTATCCTTCCCTTAAAAAATTACAGTGCAGAACAATTGGTGGACATCGGTGTTCAATGGGTTATTCTTGGACACTCTGAGCGTAGGCATATTATTGGTGAAGACGACGAGGTGATTATTTTCTGTGCATATGCTACTGGTTTGACACTTCCAGAAACATAGTTTTTGATTGCAATATAACAAGTTGTGCAAATGCAGTTTATTGGGAAGAAGGCTGCATATGCATTGAGCCAAAATGTTAAGCTTATTGCCTGCATAGGAGAGCTTCTGGAAGAGAGGGAAGCAGGGAAAACTTTTGATGTATGTTTTAAGCAGATGAAGGCTTTTGCAGGTGAAATTTCTTCATCTAACAAACCTTTTTTATGGGTGTTCTAGAGAAGAAGTTGGGAGGCATTGATTTTGCTTGTGTTGATGCATATGCAACATGTATCTGCTTGCAGATAGTATTTCAAATTGGGCCGATGTTGTAATTGCATATGAGCCTGTTTGGGCTATTGGAACTGGACAAGTTGCTACTCCTGAGCAGGCCCAGGAAGTTCATGCCGCTGTACGCGATTGGTTGAAGACCAACGTATCACCTGAAGTTGCCTCTAGCACTCGAATAATCTATGGAGGTTAGTTTCTCATGTCATATACTCATATCGCTATGTCAGGATAGTGTGCTTCTCATATTTCTTTCCATTAAATTTGATAATGGAAAGATTGAACTTGGAACTGCGGTTTACTAAATTACTATGAGAGACATTAATTCATAAGCTTAAATATCTCGGCAGATGTTCCGTTAAATTTTATTCCAGTGTTGTGGGGTGTTTAACATGACTTACTGGCTCTATGATGTGACCATCCTCCTTTGCTTGTGTTGCAGGTTCTGTGAATGCAGCCAATTGTGCAGAGCTAGCAAAGAAAGAAGATATTGATGGTTTTCTTGTTGGTGGTGCCTCCTTGAAGGTATGACAAATTAACCTCAGATCTTTGTACATAATCTCCTTTGTTTGTAACATCTATTGTCTATTGTCAGTGGCTGCTGTTTGTAGCTCTTAAAACTCCTCTTGCAAATTTCATTACGCACTTCCAAATCTCAGTGGTGTTTAAACAGGACTATGTATATTGATCGCTGTTAAATAGTAGGTTTAAAATCATCTACTGGCAATGTTTTGCTGCCTTGTGTTAAATAAGGCTGATTATGTTATTTGATCTCTCCACTCCGTATGCAGCATATAGTTTACAAAACCTTCAAGAAGCTGTCAAAAATTTTGAACCATCAGTGTACCTAGCCTGCTATATAATAATCAATGATCTGTTAACAAATTTCTTGGTTTTGGCAGGCACCGGATTTCGCCACCATTGTCAACTCAGTGACTGCCAAGAAAGTTGCTGCCTGACGCGCCCTGTGATTGTCGGAGGTGCACCGTGTGAATGTGATTGTGTGCCGTCACCTCCTGGTTTTGCTGATTTGCAGCACGGAAACAGAAAATAATGCAAGATGTCATCATCTTTTTTTTGTTCTCGTAGACCTGTACGTGACGGGAGTTCAGTTGTACCGTTGTACGTGAGCGATGTACGTTGGGAATATTGTGCTGTGAGTCCTTTTCTATGGAAAAAAATCGTTGACAGTCGAGGAGAATGATAAGTGCCATTTTTTATGCCTAAATACTTCAAGTACAAGTTGTAGTAGAAATGATAAGTGCCTTGATTGTGTACAGAAACTGCGTGTGATCGTGCACGATCGCAGCTTGGTGAGAGAAGAGCCGATGTTGAGTCGTTCAGTCCAGAAATGATGCAAGCACACTTGGCAGTGGCAGTGACTGCCAGTGTTCTCTGCCTGTGGCCAAAGAGCTATTTGCATGGATGGTGCGCGGCTCTGCTAGGACGGACAGCCATGGACGGCTTCGGCAATCCACAGGCCACAGTGCCCCCCGGCGGGCGCGCCCCATGTGAAGCTGCCAAGGGCCGCCAGCTAGAGCACCATGAGTGCGGCACCCACTTGCGCGCCAAACCCGCCGCGAATGGCAGGTGCACCGTGCACGTCCTCAGCTGCGCTGCCGCTTCCGTTGTGCCGCAACAACGGGAGCACGTCCTACCCCAGAACGGCGGTTCTCCCAGGACCACAACCTTTTTACCGGATCGATCCGTTCCGCGCGATCCGGCGACCATACATGACGTACGGCATGACAGGCAGCTGTTAACCACTTAACCTTCCCACTGCCCACGGCTGACAAAGGCTACATGAACAGAGACTTTTCTTCGAAAGGTTCACACGATGTTTCCCCCTTGCAAAGTTAGGACAACGATGTTCCCCCCCTTGCAAAGTTAAGGAAGGATAGTCAGAGCTGCAATGTAAAGGACAGTCAGGGCTAGTTATTGGCTAGGACTAAAAATTAACTTAAATTAGCTGGATTGATCAGTTAGTTAGGATTGATCAACTAGGCGAGTTAGTTAGGATTGATCAACTAGGTGACTAACGATGAGTTAAAAACTTGGCTAAAAATTTAGTTTGTCCCTTGTTTCGATGAGCTAAGACTAAGATCCCGCTTCGAAGTTGACTAATTTTTAGTCCACAAGGATCCTGATAGACAAACTAACGGTCTGTTTGGATTTACTCCTCTAAACTTTAGAGCTAAAGCTCCAAACAAGTGGTTTAAGAGTTTATTTGGTTTGACTTCTCAAGTGTTGTGGCTGCCGTAAAAAGTAGAAAACTAACCAAAGCGTGCGGAGATAGCGCGGTACTTCAACAAAAAGCAGCTTCGCGCGATGTTGTATTCCCGCAGCACCTCCTACCCAGCTTTCACCGGCTGCGAAGGATTGGTTTTGCACCAAATTACCCCGTCTGCCACTCTTTACAACGTACCGGTTCGATATTTTCCATCGCTCTCCTCTCTTTCTCTGGTCCAGAACCATCGCTCTCCTCTGTCCACAACCGCAGGCCGCGCTAGGGTTAGCGCACGGGCCGGCGGCGGCGCTTCCTTTGTCGTCAACGACGGCAGCCGCTCCTCCCCGGCAAGAGCGCATCCCGCCCTCTCTTCCTCCCCTAGGGCTGCCGCCCTTTCTTCGTCGTAGTGGGCCGCCGCCGCCCTTTCTTCGTCGTAGCGGGCCCCCGCCGCCCTCTCTCAGTCGCAGCGGGCCGTCGCCTCCAGCGGGACATCGTCGACCTCT
Source organism: Miscanthus floridulus (assembly GCF_019320115.1). NCBI lineage: Eukaryota > Viridiplantae > Streptophyta > Magnoliopsida > Poales > Poaceae > Miscanthus > Miscanthus floridulus. The sequence continues at coordinate 32,173 of NW_027096881.1, forward strand.
TTCCTGGGGCCGTGCTGGTGGTCGCCCCTTTCGTCTCCTCCCCAGACCAAGCTGTAGGAGCCGGCGGCGGCGCAAATCTGTGGTTGGCAGCCCCGGATCTGCAGGCACTCGAGTGGACGAGATTGCACGAGTCAGGATTCGAGGTGAGTCTCTAGGAGCTCAAGCATACTAAATTCCCCATTGTGCTCTGTGCTGTCCCATAGATACAAGTTGGTAGCCATTATTGATTCATGGAGTATATTGAGAAAACAAACACATGGCTTGTTCATTCGAGTAGTAAATTGGCTCGTGGACATGAAGGTTTTATAACTGTGTTATGTGAAATATACTTGTGTCAGACTAGATATATCATGGATGAATTGAAGGACAAGAATATAGAGATAGACACTAGTTCTTGGGTGGTAGAAGTATCAGACCATCTTCCTTTGCAGCATAATGGGTACTTCTTCCTTCTAGTACTGATCACTGCATAAATTGGTGTGATACTCGTAGTCATGTTATGGTAACTAAATTGAATCAAAGTTTTTTTTTCTTCATTCAAGAATGGTTGATAAGGCAGATTGGTGTGATGCCAATGTGAGGCATTTTATTGATATCTGCAAAGGAGAGATATAAGCTGGGAACAGGCCGTTGGGATTTTTTAATAGGACTGGTTGGAAAAATGTTATATCTAAGCATGAAGAAAAAACTGGTCAGAAGCTAACAAAGAAAGAATTCAAGAACAAGTGGGACAATATGAAAAAGGAATATACATGGTTCATGGAGTTGAAGAATAGTGCAACTAGGCTGGGATGGAATGAGGCGAAGCGAACTGTTGAGTGTTCTAAGGAATGGTGGAATGAACACCTAGCTGTAAGCACTTTACTGTCATTATTCATTGTTCATTTTCAATGCTTTCATATTGTGTCACTTGCTAATGAACCCTTTGTTTTATTTAATTTCAGAGGTGCAATAATCCTGATAAAGGTATCAAATGCAACCATGTGAGGTTCAGAAAACAAGGGCCGAAGCACCTTGATGATCTGCATATATTGTTTGATAAGATACATGTCAGTTATATATCCTCTGATGAGTCAAGTGATGACGATGTGAGTGAGGTACAAAAAACTCAAGACATTGATGATGTGAAGCTGGTTTCTTTGAAGAAATCAAAGCTAGGAAAAAAACGCAAGGAGCACTCTAGTTCTATTGAAGAGAAGGATAAGAAGAGCCCATTCTTTCGGCTATACAAGAACACATGTTTGAAGATAGAAACTGCAGGAGATAAGATATCCTCAAGTGTTGAAGCTTCATTTGCTCCTCCAACCAATCCAGTCCCAAGCATTTTAGAGGCCATGAAGATGCTGAAAGACTGTGGAGTGCAAGAAAAAACTGCTCTAATGCACACAACCATCTTCCTTATCGTTAAACCTGAATTTAGGGAGGTCTTTAGCTCTCTGGAAACAAAAGAAGGAAGGTTCGATTTGATTGAGAGAGAGCATGAAAAGGAGCTGTTGAAGCGTCAGTAGAACTATTCCCTAATTTATCTAGTGTTGTGTTGTGAACCAATAATTGTTTATTACCCTTTGTTGAGAACCATTAGTTGTCTGTTATTACCCTTTGTTGAGAACCATTAGTTGTTTGTGCACCAATATTTGTTTAGTTGTCTCAATGAACTATTTGAGAACCATTGGTTATGTGTTCATATGATGTTCATATATTTGGTTATGTGCTTCTGTTATCTGAATGGAGGAATTGAACTTGTGTCTGTAGATGGATGCCAACATGGAAGAATTGGCCAAAAAGGGGCAAAAGGCATTATTGCTTCTAGCTGAACTTTCTCAGCAGGCTGCTCTTATTGGTCAAATGGGAAATATGTACACGGATCGGTATTTCAACAAAGCAGAATAAAGAAAAATATTATCTTGTGGACTCTGGTTATTCAAACCGAGTAGGATATCTTGCCCCTTTCAAAGAAAGCACATACCACATACCAGAATTCCGGCTTCGTTCTGGGCGTCCTCCTCAAGGGAAGCACGAGATTTTTAATTTTTTGCATTCATCCATTCAAAATGTCATTGAGCGAGCTTTTGGAGTGTTGAAGCAGAAGTGGCGTATTTTGAAGGACATGCCAAGTTTGTTCACTCGTACTCAGAAGCATATTATTCTTGCTTGCATGGCATTGCATAATTTTATTCGTGAGAGCAATTTGCATGATAAAGTGTTCGATAGATGTGATGCTGATGAGGACAACCTACTATAAGAGACATGTGGCACAACCCAAACACAAGGAGATGAGAGTCCAGATGGGGAGAATGAGGATACGATGAATACCATTCACAGTAGAATAGCTGATGCTTTGGTTAGGACGAGAGGGAGATACTTATGTGGACCATATGTTAATGGTGGACATTTATATGAACCATATATCTTTTGTCAAATGTTATCTCTGTATTCATGTGGACAATATGGTAATGGTGGTTGCAAAATTAAAAAAATAAATTTCTCTTTCTAAATGGTAATTTATATGTGATTAAGTGAACAACACAGTGTTTTATGATCAATTTGCATATCAACAGTCCCTCGTACCTTCCAGGGCATTTAAAAGGATCAAGATGCCCAAGAGGGAGGGTGAATTGGGCTAATTCTAAATTTCTTCGCAATAATTAAGTCCTATGGTTAGCCCAATTAACCCATTATGCCTAAAAGGTGTTTCTAATTGTTCTACCACACAAAAGACTTGCAACCTAAGTTCCAATCCTACTCTAGCATGGCAATTCTAAGAATGTAAAGACATGAATTGAATTGCACAAAGTAAATGCTCAAAGTAGATGCTCAAAGTAAATAGAGAGGAAAGAATGCGACGATGTTTTGCCGAGGTATCGGAGAGTCGCCACTCCCCACTAGTCCTCGTTGGAGCACCCGCACAAGGGTGTAGCTCCCCCTTGATCCATGCAAGGATCAAGTGCTCTCTATGGGTTGATTCTTCGACACTCCGTCGTGGTGAATCACCCACAACCACTCACAACTTGAGTTGGGTCACCCACAAGCTCCGCCGGGTGATCACCGAACTCCCAATCACCACCAAGCCGTCTAGGTGATGGCGATCACCAAGAGTAATAAGCATGAACTCTCACTTGACCACGACAAGCCTAATGAGAAGGTGGATGCACACTTTGCTACTCTTGATCTTCACTAATGAGGTCTCTCTTTGGATTCTCAAATCTCAATCACTTCACTAGGACCTTGCTCTTCTTGGCACTCTCTAAGGTGTTTCTCAGCTATTGGAATGAGCAAAAGTACCCCCACACACGAGTGGAGGTGGTATTTATAACATTGGCTGAAAAACGAACCGTTATGTGCCTCTACAGGGTGATCGGACGCTCCGGTCGTGTTGACCGGACGCTCCGATCAGTATACCCCGAACTCCAGTGTTTATAGTGTGACTGGACACGTCCGGTCATAATTTTCCTTCTCTGGAATCTTACTGGAGTTGACCGGACGCTGCCTCTCAGCGTCCAGTCACTTGACCTCTCAGCGTCCGGTCAAACCAAACGTAATCACCTTGGTCAAATAAACTGACCGGACTCTGCGTCAGCGTCCGGTCACACTGAAACTAGTGTACAGTCAGTATTTGACCCTCCATTCACTTCTAACTCTCGATCATACATGAATAAAGTTTGCTCCATTGGATCTTAGGCATATGTAGGAGCTACCTAGCGCTAGTTTTAACAAGTGTGCACCACACCTAACTCACTAGACTCACATAGGTCATGCTACCCATCCATACCCCCTTAATAGTATGGCCTAAGGAAAAAAACAAAGTCCTAAACTACTCTAAGTGTCTCTCCAACTCCAATCGATAGTTAGAACTAGTCCATCCTTAACCTTATCATCCATCCTTTGAAAACCGAAACGATTTCCATCGTAGGGGCATAACCACCTCGATTGCCCAATCGATCTCTATTACCATGACCTAACTTAATTGCCTCTGCAAAACACATGTTAGTCATACTAATCTTGTATTGTCATTAATCACCGAAACCCAACTAGGGGCCTAGATGCTTTCAATCTTCCCCTTTTTGGTGATTGATGACAATACCACCTCGAGTATGTGAAAGAGTTGAGATTTTTAACATGCTTAGATCATATAAGCTTTTGTCAATAAGAACAAAAGGATTAGGTGAGCTTATATGAACCAAGCCAACATGATGTACTCAAAAGATATGAATTAAGCATGAGTACAAGTAATAAAGCTCATTTGCATCGGAGTAAAACACGGAAGCAAAGGCAAATGAGCATAACACAAGTGATATGACATATAAATAATTCAAAGTAGAGAGCACACATGTCAAATATCACAATCACGTAGATATCACTATCACATATATATGGTTCAATGCATGAAAGTAAACACACGATGAATGCATAATAGTGTATCACACATAAAAACTTCAAATGTAATATATAAGCTAATATAAAAACTAAGCTCCCCCTAGATAAGTAGCTCCCCCTAAGCCTAACATACTCGAACCCTCTCCCCCTTTGGCGTCAAACACCAAAACCTACGAGTTGGTCGGTGGGACTACAGCGGACGAGCCGGGCACTGAGGTATGAGGGGCAAGGTGGAACTAGGTGCCATCATTGTATGATCCGGAACTCTGGGCTATTTGACCCTCTGTAGCTGGTAGTGTCGCTGAAGCGGTCTAGGTCTAAGCTAGGACAGGTGCTGCCTTTGACTCTGCTGGTATACCTATAGTAGGATCTAAAGATGCAACTGAGGAAGGAAGCCTCTATGTAGTCACGACGACGGGAGCTGCTGTAGAAGGACCTGGGGCATACAAGTGTGGTGGTGTAGGCTGCCCTATCAACTCACTGAAGGAGGCTCCAAGACTCCTAAAGACTGAAGTATCTAGCTCAAGTAACGATGATGTCTGTGCCGGTATGAAGCCTGTCTGAAATAGAGTGAACTACATGGCTACCACTAGCAAAGCAAACCACTAGGACACCTGCTCTGTAGGAGAAGCATACTGTGCTGGTGGCTATCCCTGACTCTAAAGCCCACTGGGCTGTAATGCTGGAGTCATCGAAGTAGTGGCTGCCTGACCAAGCTAGGGCAAAGGCTGTGGCAGTGGAGCCCCAATGGCTGTCACTACATGCTGCATAAATCCAAGGAGCTGCTGCTACATGAGTATCTGCTACTAATGCATGGCCTGCTGTTGCTACTGTAGAGCCTGAGTCTGCTGCTGAATAGCTAGCTGCTGCTACTAGATCGCCTATTGCTGCTGCTGGAACTCATCTTGCCGAGTCTGGAACTGTGCAAACGTAGCAGCTGTCTCCTGAGCCTGGCGTGCCTGGTCCTACCTCATCCGCTCAAGTATAGCAAGGAGAGCGAGATCAGTCTATGGGGTAGGTGGCGCTGAGCTAGAGCTGTCGGCCTCATGGTCATATCATTGAGGAGGCATCTGAGGGATGGGCTGATAGTCATCATCAAAACTGTCATTGGGGTCGCTCACGACCATCCCCTCCTATTGAGCAAGCTCCTCCTCCTCTATAGCTACAATGCCTCTAATGATATCATCCTGCTGGGCTATAGACTCTAGCACATTAGGACGACGACGCGGCTGACTAGGTGCCTGTGGAGTGCTATGACAGATCATCTATGTCATGTTATAGGCAGGGAATGCAGTCATAGCACCACTATACTCTACAAGCATCTCTGGTGGCCTCACTATGACTGCTCTATGGATAAGCCAGGTGATTCAGTGAGCATAGGGCAACTGTCTATGACCTCTAAAGCCCTCAGCTATAGTGTCCTCCATCTCTGATAGAATAAGATCCCAAATATCAAAGACTATCTGCTGCATCAGGGAGTTGATTAGCCACAACTATATACGTGTCAAGCCCTCTCTATATCCCATCCTGGGAAGCAGTGTTCTCCTCATAACAGCCTCAAGCACACGAGCAGTGGGGTTAAGGTCACTGGGGTTCCTCCTCAACCCTTCGCCAAAAGGCTCCTTGAAATAGTGATGGACCAAGTCAATAGGGGGCATGTTGCCACCATGAGGGCATCTAGGGGTGCTGTCTGGCCATAGCACACCTCGTGAAGTCTGACTAGCTGCTCCTAAAGTCTAAGAATCTCCCTAACCCTGGTGCTTGTCAATCGATAGTCTCTCCCACCAAATGCAAAGTGAATAAAGTGATGGTGCGGGTCAATAAAGAGAGAAGCATAGAACTACCGAACCCAAGATAGAACAGATAGCCCGGTCTGTCCAATCAAACCTGATAGCCCCAGTAGATATGTAAGGTAGGGGCGAATGTGCTCTCCAACTTCTGCAACTATAGAGTCAATGTGACACCCTCTGAGATCTGAAAACTGCCCCACTATTGAGATAGGCATTGTAGAAATCCTCATGTAGTGGAGTGTAGAAGCCCTCTGAAGCTCTCTCATCCCTCCTCGGCGGAAACCATACCTCAAACTCAACAAATCTTAGCTGCTGAACCTGCTTGGCCGTGGCGGCCCTCAAGTCAAGATGGGTCACTGGAGGTAGACCCTGTGGTCTGGGCGATGGACGAGAACCCCTCCATTATGTGTCAGCCCTTGGCATGACTGGGGCACGAGTATGACCAGAGCGGCGAAGCTATGGCTGAGGTGCCTGCTCTATCTCCTCGGCCTGCTGGCCCTCCTGAGTCTGCTCTGTCAGCTCTACTGGTGGGGGCTGCTGCTGTGGCTCCTGGTCGACGAAATATGGTCGGTAGTCTACCTAGGGGTATGCCCAAGGTAGTAGATTATCGGCAGATAGATGCGCAAGCAACAAATAAGATGGTAACACAAGACAGACACAAGGTTTTATCCAAGTTCGGCCACCGTAAAGGCATAATACCTATGTCCTGCGTCTGATTGTATTGTTGTATGTCAATGAGAGATGTTTTTTAGAGGAGTCCCCTACCCGCCTTATATAGTCCGGGGGTAGGGTTATAGATCTAGAAACTAATCCTAGCCAGTTACAATTGCTATAGGTGGCCGAATAAGGATTCATATTCTAACCGACCAGGATCTTGCTTGATCTCTAAATCTCCTTTGACTCCTTGCGCGGGACTTCGAACAGGTTGGCCAGGCCGTGCGTCATCTTCTAGTGGACCGGAGCCCCTAATCCAGGCTACCTCAAGCCTAGCCGTAAGGGTATAAGGGGTTAATACCCCCACAGCTAGTCCCTAAGCACCATGTATTATGCTGCGACACGCCGTTCGATCTCCTTCGACTAATGCGATTCATCTTCATGTCATCTCCAACTGATTGAAACATTGACCAATCAAATGCGCTAGCATTCTGATCAGAACAGAAAGCAGTAGACCACGATTATAGCCGAAGATTCTGGTTGTCCGAAGAATGCATGGTGCTCTTAAAGAAAAAAGAAAAAGATTTCTTTCCTTATCAAGTGTGCCCACTTGTATTTTTGATAAGAAATGTAAGTGACCCTTAGACAGTAGTAATCCTAGCAATCAGTCAAAGCATAGGGGTCGATAAAATAAACACATTCACCACAAGGTGAAGTGTGCCTACTTAGTCCTCGAGCCTGATAGTAGGTGACGTAGGCATGTGGTGCCAGGGTCTAAAAAGAATTTCCACTGAAGTTAAGAATCCAGTCGTTGTACAATCAATACGAGATGCATCGGCAGGTGCATCGTACCGATGTAGTCCCCGAGCTTGCTGGAAGGCAAAGTATAAGCCTTGTAGCAAGGTCCAAATAAATGCCTCTCGACTGTATGTGAGTACACATCACATGTAGCCGAGGAGAGCAGTCGCCGAGCATTGTTCGGAACAGTCCCTAAGCATGATAGTGGTCAG
>NW_027096882.1:0-20000 GCF_019320115.1 Miscanthus floridulus
AGCAGTCCCCGAGCATGGTAGTGGTCTAGACAGTCCCTAAGCACGGTCGTGGTCTGGGCAATCCCTGGCACGGTAGTGGTCTGGGCAGTCCCCGAGCACGATAGTGGTCTAGGCAGTCCCCGAGCATGATAGTGATCTAGGTAGTCCCCGAGCACAACAGTGGTCTGGACCATCCCTGAGCGCGAGACATGCAGTGAAGAAACAAATGCCACTTGTCTATTATTTGATGTATTTATTTATCTTCTTACTATGTCTGGTCAAAAAAGTAGACGGGTATAGTACGTCATACTACCTTCTTGTCCTTTCAAGCAAACAGTCGCTTGGCACCTGTATGGAGGTGCATCAGTGTGGGCCCTCTCACACTGGCAACGAAGAGGCACATACACTGATAACAAAGAGGCACATATATTGGCATAGATCTTGAGGTTGTGAAAACAACCGTCTACGACGCGTGTGCACATCTCCCAAGAATCTCGGGCTGACGAAACAGTAGAACTCTTGGTTATTTATAATATAGAACTAGTAAGTTACTTTTTACTGATCCCCATTATCATTTGCTGCCGCAGCCTTCTTCTTCTTCTTGCCAACCCTAATACCTCTGAAATCATCACCAATCCCTCCACCGTATCCACCTTCATCAGCCAAGGCGGACTCATGGCGAAGAGTGACGCCTAGAAGAAAGCTGGAGTCATGGCGAAGGAGTGGTGGAAGTCAAGAAGCAACGAGTAGACCATCGAAGACCTCGTCATCATGGGAGTACTCCATAACAAGGAACTCGTATGATGGCATGCGTCGAAGGGCAAGGGGTACCCCGATCCACAACCAGGTGAGATTGTGGTTTTTGAAGATTTCTTCAAGCAGGGTTTTGGAGTTCCAGTGCACCCTTTCCTTCAGGGGCTCTGTCTGTATTACGAGGTTGGGATTTGCAATCTGCATCCCAACTCGATTCTTCTTGTCTCCATCTTCATTCATCTTTGCGAAGCATATGGTGGCTTCCAACCCCATTATGACTTCTTTCACCATCTTTTCTGTCTATGGAAGAAAGGAAGCGATGGCTCAAAGATAGCCAGAGGTGTGTACCTCAATCTTCATGACAGGATGAAGGCCTAGTACCTGCACTACCCTTGGAACACATCGCTTGATAATTGGTATAAGAAGTGGTTCTACATCCATGAAGAGCCGAACACAATCACGCTGTGTGACGTGGGGTTCATTCCAGAGAAGAAGACTAGCTGGTCGGAGAAGCCCGAGCACCTAGAACAGATCCCAGAACTACTTAGGATGATCTCGTGGAGGAAACTGGACGGTCCGAGCATGGTCGGGAACTTCATCAGCCGAAGGATCTAGCCCTGCCAGAGGAGGGTACATCCCGGCTATGAGTACCAAGGTAGCATAGACCCAATGAGGACCGAGAAAGAGGCGCTTGACAAGACTGAAGTCAAAGCCAGGATTGGAGAGCTATTCAACTTAGCTGATCCAAATTATGTCAGATTGAGCGACATCGAGCATGCTTTCAAGCTCGCCCGACCTCCCCCAAAGGTAAATCATTCTACCTTGTACCCATAGTTTTATGTTGTAATAGAAACTTACTGTGTTATCTCCTTTGTGTTTCCTAGATTAATGGTCGTGATAGAGCAATAGTGTTCGTATCGCCACCCCCTGGTGTAGATTGGCCACAAGTTGGTGGCCCAACCACCCAGACCAGCACCAGGACCGAAGACGTTGACTGGGCGGTGCTCGGAGTTGGAGAGGAGGTAGCGGCCAAGGCTGCTGGTAAGCGACCAATGGCCAGCAAGCATCGGTAGGCGATCTTCACTCTGTCGGATGATGACACAGAGGAGGGAGAGAACGCAGACATCTTTCGACTCGTCCCTCGAAAGAGGAGGAGGCAACTAGAATCGACCAAGCAAGGCGGCTCCTCTATGCCGGTGGGACCCACATCGCCGCCCACTGTGGTACCAAGGACAAGCGGTGGAGGAGTTGAGCACCAAGCCCCAACATCGGTGCTGGATGTAGAGGGAGACCAAGTGTCACCCACACAGCATGCGGAGCAAGCACGGCCGAAGAGACGTGCCTTTGCCACATCATTTCACGCTTCCAATATGTAAGTATTAGTAACTTTGATGTAAGCTTGCAATTTTCATTGATTATGGTTACCTTTTGAACCTTATCTTGGATATACCAGGTCAACATCCATTGAAAATTCGGATCAACTAGATAGGAGCGGCATGACTTCATCGGCAACTGCAGAGAAGACTGCCCAACGGCCGGCCATGGAGGAAAACATAGCAGAAGGTCCACCGGAGCCTTAGACCATAGGCGGTCAGACAGCAGTCCCCGAGCAGGGGGTCGAGGGAAGAGCTGAGCCAAACACAAATGCTCTGAGCACTAACCCTGCCGAGGATGACACTTCAGCACCAAGGGTAACAGACCAGACCAAGGAGCAGCAGCCGGTGGTGATAGCGCAGAGCATGTTTACTGATGCTATGGCCCGTGGGAAGGCCATAGTGGTCGCAGAAGCTACAAGCTCTGGACCAGCACCGCTACCCGAAGAAGAGGCCGAAGAGGATGAAGTAGAGGAGGTCCTAGGCCGTCCACAGGACAAACGACAACATGTATATGTGTTGCGCTGGCAGAACGACCAATGGGTTGTTCATGAGGAAATCCCAGAGGTCGAAGAGACCATGAAAGTTGAACGAGCGGCGAAACGACTGGTGACAGAAGTCTAGGTATGCTTTGCCTGACCACCTAATCTTGCTATCCAGTCAAACTATCTTACTTAGCTTTTTACATGCAGGACTTAATGAAGACCGCAAGGTACCAAAAGAAGTGCTTCGACCAGATTGAGGGGATCACAGCAAGCATTAAAGAACTGGCGGCCGAGGTGGAACGCTTGTGCCACCAACTTGAAGCCGCCAACCATGAGAGGACGGAGCAAAAGGCATAGAACCAGAACCTAGTCGTCTAGCTCAGTAACAAAGAGCAGGAAAGAACAAGTAAGTTGTCACTTTATCACAACGAGTGCATGACACGTGTTGTTGCATTGTTGGTAGTAACAGCTATAGTGGAGGCTTAGAAGCCGAAGTAGTCCGTCTCCAAGAGGAGAATAGCCATGTGGTCGTAGAGTGTGATCGCCTAAAGGAGGACAACAAGAAACTAGCACATGATCAGTCGCAACTCTAGGACCACACAACCAAGATGAAGGAGGAACTAAAAAGTAAGTGTTCTAGACCACCTTGCTCACTTTTGTTGCCCGCCTTATCTTGTCGTGGCATGACGTTTTAATGTCTTGTGCGATTTGTAGTTTTAAAAGTCAATGCCAAGAAGCATCTGGAAGTCGTGATAAAAGAACATGATGGCTGGAAGGCATTGTGCCAAGAGATCACCAAGGATTAAGACACATGGAAGAAATGATGCTAGGAAGTGGCAACGGGTGTTTTGCCGGTCCTCAACCTTATCGATCTAGCACTTACAGAGGACGCGCCAGGGACGCCATAGCTCGGACTGGTTGATAGATGCCAAAAGGCATGGGGATGGTTCCAAGAGTTCATGAAGGAGGCGGGTGAGTACACAGGTGCACATGTACTAAGCATGGTGCGTGCTCACTACCCCTTGATCGATCTCAAACGCCTAGAGGCTGGATACCCGAAGGAGATAGATTTAGACAAGGCTGAGGAGCTTTGGATGACCCAGCTGGACTTGTCGGCAAAAATAATCGGCGACATTAACCTATGTGGAGGTGGGACAGCACCTGTATAGGGCATGCCCTCAACAAGTCAGCTAGAAACGCCATTAGTTTTGAGCCAACCGGCGAAGCCTGCGGTCTCGACTAGCCAGGCATCGGTGGGGCCATCTTCTTTAGCTCGACCAGTACAAGAGTCTTTGAGACTCAAGCAGGATGTCAGGAGCAGCAAGCAGCAGGTGCCACATGCCCCGACCAGCCAATAGGATAGGCTATAGCTCTAGAAGAAGATGTAGTTGTGTTATTATAAACTTGTACCTTTTCAGGCAAGCTTGTAATAACGTAACTGTATATCATCATAAGCTTGTTTGTTTTGTATAAAACACATTTAAGTTTAGAACTCATGTTGGTGTAACTAAGTGAGAACATGTCAGCATTCTGTTTAGTTGTACTAGTTTAGTCGACACGTCATCCTAAAAGGTTTGTACGGCCCTAGTTTGCCATGTGGTCGGAGTGTGAGGTGCGTGACCTATGCACACGTAGACATGGACAAGTCAAACCAGAGGGGACCTGCTGATCACCCGTAGCGTAGAGAGCAGATCCCATGCACGCATTGGGAGGAACCAGAGATAGGGTCTACTCCGAAAACCTAGGAAGGAATGGTGGTCGGTTTTGACTGGTTGAGTTAGAATAACCATAAACTTTGAAGTGACACATTAGAGTGGTCGGAGAAATCATAGTAGCTTTATTGAATTGAATCAAAAGTACAAGAGGAGTACATATCTTAGCAGTTAAGCATAGAAACGCCTAAGCTTGTCGATGTGCCATGAATTGGGTATGTCCGTACCATCTAGGTGAGCTAACCTATAAGACATAGGTCGTGTAACTTCCTTGATCATGAAGGGCCCTTCCCATGGAGTTGTGAGTTTGTGGACACCAGCCTGATTCATCTTCCACTTTAGGACCAGGTCCCCAACCATAAAGAACTGCTCCTTAATGTTCTTGTTGTAGTACCTGCGCAAAACAGCAAGGTATTTGGCTGTACGTACGCAAGAATCGAGCTGCTTCTCTTCTGCACTATTCACTTCTAGCTCCCACGCTTCATTGGCCTTGTCCTCATTGAAGTTCTCTATCCATGCTGATCTGAAGGCTATATCTACTGGAAGCACTGCCTCAGCACCGTAAACCATAAAGTATGGTGATACGCCGGTATTGCGACTGGGCTGGGTTCTGAGGCCCCAGACCACGGTTGGTAACTCTTTGAGCCATCTTCTAGGAGCTTTGTCATTTTCTCTGTACATCCTCTTCTTAAGTGCGTCCAAGATCATACCGTTTGCCTGCTCAATGTGTCCATTAGCTCTAGGGTGTGCCACCAAGACGTATTTTACCACTATGCTCCTTTCATCGTAGAAGTCCCAAAAAGCATTCCTGGTGAACTAAGTACCCAGATCAATGATGATGCTGTTGGGTATGCCAAAGCGGTGGATGACCTGGTCGATGAACGTGATGGCTTTTTCTGAAGAGGCCTGTACCAAAGGCATGTACTCTATCCACTTAGAAAATTTATCGATCAGCACAAAAACACATGTAAATTTCCCAGGAGCTGGCTTAAAGGGCCCGATCATATCCAGTCCCCAGCATGCAAAAGGCCAAGAGGTTGGTATTGTCTAAATCTCATGTGCTAGTACGTGGATTCTCTTGGTGAAGAACTGACAACCCTCACAATGGCGGACTAGCTTCTCTACATCGGCTACAGCTGATGACCAATAAAACCCTACTTGGAAAGCCTTGCCAACCAGCGTTCTCAAGGCTGCGTAGTTGCCACAGGAGCCAGAGTGGATTTGGTCTAGGAGATGTTCACCATCCTCCTGGGTTATACACTTCATCAAGATTTCTTCCCTTGCGTTCTTGTGCCACAATTTGCCATCGACGAGCAGATACTACTTACTGTGCCGCATCAGGCGTTCGTTTTCTGTCTGATCGGTGTAACCGCTACCATCTATCAGGTACTTGATGAAAGGTACTCTCCAATCAAGCTTCTTAGTGGTTGGAGGTGGTTCGATGGTGTTTGACGCCAGAACCGTAGCCACCAAAAGCTGGTCTGGAGGCTTGTCGACTGTGGGATCTTCCTCTTCGATGGAAGGCGTGAGTAGGTCTTGAACGAATACACCATGTGGGACTTTGGCTCAGGATGATCCTAACTTTGACAGTGCATCTGCTGCTTGATTTTTGTCCCGGGCCACGTGTGTGTACTCAATGCCGTGGAACTTGCCTTCCAGCTTTCTGATCGATTTGCAGTATGCATCCATCTTTTTGTTGGTCGTGTCCTAGTCCTTGTTGAGTTGGTTGATGACTAGAGCCGAGTCTCCATAGACATAGAGATGTTTGACACCGAGCTCGACCGCAATGCGCAAACCATATAGGCATGCTTCGTACTCGGCGACGTTATTAGATGATGGGAAATAAATCCTGAGGACGTACCGGATCTGCTTCTTGGATGGTGACACGAAAAGGACTCCTGCTCCTACACCATCGATGTTGAGAGAGCCATCGAAGTAAATCTTCCAATACTCATTGGGCCCCTGAGAGGTAGGTGTGCTTAAGTCTGTCCACTCGACGATGAAATCGACGAGTGCCTGAGACTTGATTGTATCACGGCTTGCAAATTCCAAGGAGAAAGGGCATAGCTCCATTGCCCATTTGATGATGTGCTCGTTCGCATCCTTCTTGCAAATGATGTCTCCCAGAGGGTACTCAGTCATGACCACCACACGATATCCATCAAAGTAATGTTTCAACTTTCAGGATGTTATCAGTATGGCGTAGATCAGTTTCTGAATCTGTGGGTACCTAGTCTTGGATTCATTGAATACCTCACTGATGAAATAGATTGGTCGCTATACCTTGTAGGCGTGGCCAGGCTCATCATGCTCGACCACCATGGTAGTGGAGACCACCCGATTAGTTGCTGCAATGTAAAGTAGAAGAGCTTCATCTTCTCTGGGAGCAGTGAGGACCGGAGGTGATGTAAGGTATTGTTTTAGCTGTGTGAAGGCAGTGTTTGCTTCCTCCGACCACTCAAAACTCTTGGATGCTTTGAGCAGCTTGAAAAATGGTAGTCCTTTCTCTCCTAATCTTGATATGAAATGACTGAGAGCAGCCATGCATCCGGTAAGCTTCTAGACATCCTTTACCTTTTTGGGAGGCTTCATGTCTAAGACAGCTTTGACTTTCTCCGAGTTAGGGCGTATGCCGTCGTGACTGACAATGTTGCCAAGCAATATACCAGAAGGAACACCAAAGATGCACTTCTTTGGGTTTAACTTCCATTGGAATGTATTAAGGGCTGCAAAGGTGCGTGCCAGGTCGTCAATAAGGGTATGTGCTTCCTTGTTCTTAACAACTATATCGTCGACATAAGCCTCGATGAGGTCATCTTTTATCTCGTCTTTGAGGCAGGCCTATTCGCGCATTGATAGGTAGCCCTAGCGTTCTTGAGCCCAAACGACATGGTCATGTAGCAGTAGGCGCCAAAAGGCATGATAAAAGATGTCTTGATCTGGTCGTCCTTTTTGAGAGCGATCTAGTGATAACCAGAGTAGAAATCGAGAAAGGAAAGTAGCTCGCAACCAGCGGTTGAATCTATGACCTCATCTATGCGAGGTAAGCCGAAGGGGTCTTTAGGGCAGTGTTTGTTGAGATCGGTGTAATCAACGCACATTCTCCATTCATTATTCTTTTTGCGTATAAGAACCGTGTTGGCTAACCACTCCAGATGATACACTTCTTTGATAAATCCAGCTGCCAAAAGCCGTGTAACTTCTACCCTAATCGCCTCCTTCTTGTCGCGAGCGAACCGTCATAGCTTCTACTTGATAGGTTTGGCCTTACCGTTGACATTCAAGGAGTGCTCGATCAAATTCCGAGGTACACCGGGCATGTCAGTAGGTTTCCATGCGAACACATCCACGTTGCTCCTCAAGAACCTGACGAGCGCGTCTTCCAATTTTGGATCCAGGTTGGCCCCGATAATGGCTGTTTTGCTGGGATCACCGTCGACTAGCTGGATCACCTTGTGCTCCTTGGAATTGATGTTCTTGCGTGGAGCCTCGAGCTCTAGCATCTCTAGGTGGTCGACTAGGGTCTTCTTGGCATCGAGCATGGTCTCAGCCATGCGAATAGAGAGGTCGTGAGCCTCTGCTATTTTGAAGCTATCGTCCTCATAGGTATAAGCTGCGTGTACGTTGCCCTTGAGAGTTAGAACTCCTTTTTTGGTAGGCATCTTGAGCACCAAATACCTATAATGAGGTATGGCCATGAACTTGGTGAGCGATGGTCGACCAAGGATAGCATGGTAGGTGCCGTCGAAGTCAGCGACCACGAAGTTAACGTAGTCGGTGCGAAAGTGGTCCGGGGTCCCAAACTGCACAGGTAGCGTGATCTGCCCGAGAGGTGTAGAGCTCTGTCCAGGGAGAACACCCCAGAACTATGCCTCGTATGGCTTGAGATCCACCTGGGTTATCTTCAAGGCCGATAGACTATTCTTGAACAGTATATCGATGGAGCTGTCGCTGTCAATCAGCACTCTATCAAACTGAACCTTGTTGATACAAGGATCGAGGACCAGGGGAAAACATCCTGGTTCAGGTATTGCAGCCCATTAGTCCTTTCTGCTGAAGGAGATCTCATGGTGAGACCAAGGAGGGAGCCACAGATCGGCGATGAGGTTGTCGGTGTTGGCCACGTTCAAGCAAGCGTAGGCGAGTAGCTTGCGTTCTCGTTTGGTCTCGATGGACACTTTGCCTCCAATGATGGTGTGCATGTGATCGGTTGGCTTGACGTCCTTGTGGCGAGGATCTGCGTCTTCATCGTCGTTGTCCTCGTTGCGTTGTTCCCCTATGTCATTAGGCTTGTCGGATGTATTCGAAGCCTATTGACGTGTGTAGATAGACTTGAGAACGCGGCAATTCTCCATGGTATGGTTTGACTTGGGATGGAGCTGGCAGGGCCCTTTCAATGCTTTGGCATAGTCTTCTTCGTAGTTACGACGTCTGCCACCTTTTTTAACGGTGTTGACCTCGCCATCGTCTTCCCGAGCACGCGTGCCCCTATAATCGTCGTGGTGGTTACGCCACTGATTACGTTGGTCACGATGGTCACAGGAGTCGTTGCGCTGGTTGTGGCGGTCAAAATTGTCGTTCTGACCATGGTTGCCGCGGTAGTCGTCGTGGTGTGGGGGGTGGTCGGAGCATGGAACCCTTGCTGCTTCTTCGATAATTATCTTTTTAGCATTGTCGACATTCGCATATTTCTTGGCAGTGGCCAGGAGCGCTGTGACTAATTCAGGTCTCTTACGGAGGAGCTTGTCCTGTAGGGCATCGTGGAAGCAGAGGCCAGTGATGAAAGCCTTGATTGCCTCATTGTTAGAGATTGACAGAACCTTGATGCGCATCTCCGAGAAACGACGGACGTACTCACGCAGTGGCTCATCTTTCCGATCTCGAATCCGCTGTAGATCATATTTGTTGCCGGGCTGCTCGCAAGTAGCAATGAAGTTGTCGATGAAGGCTTGCTTGAGCTCTTGCTAAGAATCAAAGTAGTTCGCCGGCAGGTTGTAACACCCCGGGTGTTTAAATATTAAAAACATGA
The DNA here is from genome assembly GCF_019320115.1 of Miscanthus floridulus. Classification (NCBI taxonomy): domain Eukaryota; kingdom Viridiplantae; phylum Streptophyta; class Magnoliopsida; order Poales; family Poaceae; genus Miscanthus; species Miscanthus floridulus. The sequence continues at coordinate 9,332 of NW_027096882.1, forward strand.
CATGTTATCATATGCATTGCAAGGCATTTGGTCAAATTGCGGACTCGGTGTGTGTGAGCCACAAGACATGGAGGTCTTGTGAGCGGGTTCTTTCCGCCTATGTCGATTAAGGCACGTCCTTTGTTGAATTGCATGAGGTGAGAATTTGTAGTACTAACCACATACTCCGGTAAGCCTTTACTCGGCTATTCTATTATGAGCATGGCTACTCGCGCACTGGAAGTGGAGAGATGGCGAAAATAGCGTGTACCCACATGGCAATGGGCTGGATTGGTGGAGTACTATATTCTCGGGTGGCGTAGACCCGTTCTTGTTTTAGAGGATCCGAGTGCAGGTTGGTATATGTAGGTCAGGGATCTGCATATGTCGTGTGGTCTGGAATTCCCAGCTAGGTTTAATCGGTTTGAATCGTCGTTGCTCCTCGGTTATGGAGACTCAACTCACTGTTCATCATCGTAGTATTAATAACTGGAACTTGAGAAAGGTCTACGAAAGAGATTGATATGAAGTTTATGTTCTCATTACGGATCATGGCAGATTCATATGTGGTACTTATAAAGTTTTACCCTTGAAGTAAAGAATTTTGTTAAAGAGCTTTTACGCAAAAGAACTTTGATTATTGTTAAAGCCATACCTTGAATCCCATGAGCCGGCATTCTTGAGTTCTATCAGTTTTATTTCGGTTAAGTCTTGCTGAGTACTTTTGTACTCAGGGTTCATTGACCCCTTGTTGCAGGTGAGCCTCATGAGCAGATCTGTTTTGGATCGTGCTGCATGACAGTTGTTCCTTGTAATGACGATGAGAAGTAAATGTGTGGCCTGTGGGCAGGGCAGTTTCATTGTGTGATTTGTATTATATTATAATGCCACTCCACTATTTTGTTTTGTAATAAACATCGAACCTAGTTGCGAGGTTTGAAACTACTATTTTGTAAATTATGTTATTGTAAGACTTCCGCTGTTTTTACTCTAGTGTAGATATTTGAATAAATATTGTAATACTGTAATGACTCTATAACGTGATCCTGCTCGAAAATCATGGATGATTCGGGGTTCCCCGAGGACACCCGATAGTCTTTTTAAGTTAATGGAAACATATGCATAAATGTCAAAGGTCGTCGGACAGTGATAGTTGCATGTGGGCCCTATAACTTAGGAGGTTCTACCACAGAATGGTATCAGAGCGATCGTTGCAAGGTTTTTGTTGTATTGTTTTACAAAAACTTCAAAATGATTTGGATGACTAAATTTAACTTGCTAATTTGGTCCAAATTGCTTCTGACTTATCTTATTTCTTTCTCACCATTCCATATTTGATTAAAAAGGTTTTGTGTGGTGGAGTAGTAATCTTACTATGCCCTATATAAAAATAAATGTTGTTTATGTGCATTATAAACTTTGATGTTTTTGTTCGTAAGAACGATTCATGCATCATTATTAATTCACTCGTTACTTCCTTCACCTCTTAGTCTAGAGTTGAGTAGTGAGACTGGTTTGAGTAATGTAATCCATCATAGCTGCTCTTTAGACTTTGATCAAATGGTCTTACTTGGATTAAATTGGCTTCCTATAGTATGGCTCATACCAAGATGACGCCCTATAAGTCCACAGGATCCAAAGGAGTTCCTCATCACCAACTTGCCCCTAGAAATGATGGTGCTAGCAGTAGTAGTTCTAGGCCTGATCCCCAGGTAGAGATATAGAGGATTTCTGTAGAGTTAGCACAAGCTACTAGAGATAGGGCTTTAGATGCTATACAGGTAGGAGAATTATAGGATCAATTGAGGCGTCTCACCACCGTGCACAGGAACTGCGAAAGCATGTTAGTTCATATGGTGGAAGGAAGAAATGAAGCTTGGCACAGGGAAAATGTAGCTAGAGCTAGAACTCATGAGCTAGAATTCTATGTAGAAGATTTAGAAGAACATAATACCTATCTACATGAGGAAGTTCATAGGCTTAGCAATCTACTAAATCCAAATCATGAGCCCCAAGGTGATGCCATGGATCCTGGTGTCATCCTTGCTGATGATAATGAATTGGAAGAGGAAGAAGAAGAAGATCCTGAAGAATTAGTAATAATCAATGAAAGTGATGATGAAGGCGGTAATAATTTCAGAATGGATACCGAGCCTGAAGTTTGAAGTAATCACGAAAAAGAGTAGAGTTGTATAATAGTTAGTTATAGTTAAGCTATGTAGCTTTGTTTTGGTACTTACAGGTTCTGGTGTTTATATTAGTAAACCCTATGTAAGGTGCCTGGAGTAAGCTTTTGTGCAATTCAATAAAGGCTTGTGAATAAAGTTTGGTTTGTTATGAGCAGATGCGTCGTACGCGGGGTTCGTATATTCCTGGAACTTCACAAGATGAGGATGGTATTCCAGATCCGCCACCAGTTCCAACAAATCTGGCTGATGCTATAACCGCACTTGTCAATGTGATGGCCGAAAATTCTCGTTTGCTTCATGCGATAGCTCAGAGTAATCAGAATTAGATGCACAGAAACTGTGGTCGCCACCATAATAGACAGGAGGCTACATATGTTGATTTTACAGACACAAGACCACTGGTGTTCACCAAGGCAGATGAACCATTGGAGGCTGATGACTGGCTTCGAACCATGGAGCAGAAATTTGACCTTATTCCATGCACGGAGTATCAGAAACCTACATTTGCCGCCCAACAACTTAGAGGAGCAGCAAGTGCTTGGTGGGTGAACTTAGTGGCTATGCAACCAGCTGGCATTCTAATAACTTGGGTTGAGTTCCATACTGCCTTCAGAGCCCATTATATCCCTGAAGGAGTGATGGCCATGAAGCTAGATGAATTCCTTGCTTTGAAGCAAGGGGATTAAACCGTGGTGCAGTATGTGGGAAGATTTAATCACCTATCACAATATGCATTAGAACATGTCAATACTGATGCAAAGAAGAAGAGGTGGTTTATGAGAGGTTTGAATACCAAGTTACAAACAATGATGACAACTTGCACCAATGTCACTTATCATGATGCCGTAAATATTGCAATTGCTTCAGAGTCAAAGTGACGGCAGCATAAGGAGCTCAAAAAGAAAAAGAGTATGCCGTTCGGATCTTTTGGGGGAAATTAGAAGAGGCAAAGGGTGATTTATCATCTAGTATATCATAATCGTCCTCCTTACCGTCCGCCACAGTCTTATGTCGGGCAACAGTCAAATGTCCTTCCTGCTATAACCTATCCGAACTCACAGTCAACCAATGCTCCTGGTGGCAATGCTCCAATGTCCCAGGGTCACAACTATCCGTGTTACAATTGTGGAAGGACTGGTCATTTCTCCAGGGAATGTCCATATCTTAGGTAGGCTAATCAAAATTATTAGAAGGCCCCTGCCAATCAACAACAGGGTCAGGCACCAAACAAGAACCCCAATCTGAATGCTCAGAAGGGCAAAGATGAGAGGAAGACAGGACGGGTGTTCTATATTCAAGCTGGAGAAATTCTGGAAGGGGAGCCAATGATGATGGATATGTTTCCTGTTGCCAATCACCCTGCAGTTATACTTTTTGATTCTGGCGCATCGCATTCATTCATCAATAGAACATTTGTCGTGAAGTACGAAATTTCAATTGGGGCAACAAAGGAAAGTTTCTTTATACAGTCGCTCGAGGGACGTCTGTGTACTAAGGAAATGGTATACCAGGTACCCATAAACCTGGGTGGGCATATTTTTCCCACTACCATGATTATCCTTAAGGATCATGATATATATGTAATCTTGGGAATGAATTGGATGTATCAGCATAAGGCTGTTATAGATGCCTTGAATAGGACATTAAGAGTAAGTTTGCCTAATAGTAATTCTCAACTTCTCATCCAACTTCCAACCCTAAGATCAGTGGGCAAGGTTTGTGCAACTGCTGTCAAAGAGATTAGAGATATTCTGGTAGTGTGTGAATTTCCGGATATATTTCCAAAAGATCTACCTAGTCTATCACCTGATAGGGATGTATAGTTTAACATAGAGTTGCAACCTGGAACAGCTCCGATTTCTCGGAGAGCTTATAGGATGCCACCTAAGGAATTGGCCAAGTTGAAGACTCAGTTATAAGAATTGATTGAGAAGGGGTTTATCCAACCTAGTTCCTCACCTTGGGGATGTCCAACAATTTTTGTGAAAAAGAAAGATGAGACCCTAAGGTTATGTGTTGACTATCGTCCATTGAATGAAGTGACCATCAAGAATAAGTATCCCTTACCTCGGATAGATTTGCTTTTTGATCAATTGGCCGGAGCCAAAATTTTCTCCAAGATAGATTTGAGGTCAGGATATCACCAAATCAAGATAAAGCCTAAAGATATACCCAAAACGGCATTTACCACCAGATATGGATTATATGAATACTTGGTAATGTCTTTTGGTTTGACAAATGCTCCAGCTTATTTTATGTATCTGATGAACTCAGTATTCATGCCTGAGCTAGACAAGTTTATAGTGGTGTTTATTGATGACATTTTAGTATATTCCAAGAATAAGAAAGAACATGCGGAATATCTCAGAATTGTTCTGACCCGCTTGAGAGAACATCAACTATATGCCAAGTTCAGCAAGTGTGATTTTTGGCTTAAGGAAGTACAATTTCTTGGACATGTTTTGTCAGCCGAAGGAGTTGCAGTTGATCCTAGCAAAGTGAAGGATGTGCTTGATTGGAAACCACCAACCACAGTTCATCAAGTTTGGAGTTTTCTAGGTTTGGCAGGATATTACTGTCGGTTTATTCTAGATTTCTCAAAAATATCAAAGTCCATAACTGAATTGTTGAAAAACCAAGTTAAGTTTGTCTGGTCATCTGAATGTGAAAAGGCTTTCCAGATGTTGAAAAGACTGTTGACTACTGCACTAGTGCTAGCCCAACCTGATATCGAAAAGCTGTTTGATGTTTATTGTGATGCTTCAGGTATTGGTATTGGATGTGTATTGATGCAAGAAGGCCGAGTCATTGCTTATGCATCCAGGCAACTTAAGCAACACGAAGAACACTATCTGACTCATGATCTGGAGTTAGCAGCTGTGGTTCATCCTCTGAAGATTTGGCGGCATTACCAGCTTGGTAATACATGCCATATGTATACAGACCACAAGAGCTTAAAGTATATCTTTACCCAGTCAGAGTTGAACATGTGACAAAGAAGATGGTTAGAACTGATTAAGGATTATGATTTGGAAGTACATTATCACCCAGGTAAAGCAAATGTGGTTGCAGATGCCCTCAGTCGCAAAAGTTATTGCAATTGTCTGACAGTGAGAACAATGGGTTTGAATTTATGCCAAGAAATGGAGAAATTGAATGTAGAAGTAATTCAACAAGGAAGTTTGACCAACATAATTGTTGAAGCCACTATTCATGATCAAGTTATCGCTGCTCAGAAGGAAAACAAGGGTATAGCCCATATCAAGGAAAGAGTCAAGAATGGAAAAGCGGAATGCTTTAGCATAGATAATGAAGATGTGTTATGGTTCAAGGATCGTCTGGTGGTACCAAAAGTTCCTGAGTTGCGGCAGTCAATTCTAGAAGAGGCACATGCTACTAGGTTATCTATCCATCTGGGAAGCAACAAGATGTACCATGACTTAAAGCAAAGATTCTGGTGGACTAAAATGAAAATAGAGATTGTTAGATATATAGCAAAGTGTGATATTTGTCAAAAGGTGAAAGCTATACATTTGAGGTCTGCTGGTGAATTACAACCATTACCTATTCCATCTTGGAAGTGGGAGGACATAAGTATGGACTTTATTGTTGGTCTACCCAAGACATCAAAAGGATTTGACTCAGTATGGGTTATTGTAGATCGACTCACTAAGTCCGCACATTTTCTTCCTATCAAGACTATATATCCTACGATCCAATATGCCAAGATATATTTAGCAAGAATCATGAGTCTCCATGGAGTACCCAAGACTATTGTGTTAGATAGGGGTACACAATTTGTCTCTAACTTTTGGAAACAATTGCATTCTTCATTGGGTACCAAACTTCTATATAGTACAGCTTATCATCCGCAGACCGATGGACAGACTGAAAGAGTCAATCAAGTACTTGAAGATATGTTAAGGTGTTGTGTCCTTAACTATTCCAATAAGTGGGATGAATGTTTACCTTTGGCTGAGTTCTCGTACAATAATAGTTATCAGGAAAGCATTAGAATGGCTCCATTTGAAGCACTCTATGGTCATAGATGCAGAACATCGTTGAGTTGGTCTGAGCCTGGAGAAAGAAGATTCTTTGGAGTTGACCTTGTGAAAGAAATAGAAGACAAGGTTAGGCAAATACAGAGTAATTTGAAGATAGCTCAGTCCTGCCAAAAGAGTTATGCGGATAGAAGATGGAGACCATTAGTATTTAACAAAGGAGATTTTGTATATCTGAAAGTATCACCAATGAAGGGAGTCACCTGTTTTGGTGTTAAAGGAAAGTTGGCACCCCGATATATTGGACCATATCAAATTTTGGAGAGGTATGGAAAAGTGACATATCGCTTGAAATTACCTGAACATCTCACAGCTGTGCATGATGTGTTCCATGTTTCTCAATTGAAGAAGTGTCTTCGAGTGCCTGAACAGAATGTTGAAGTTGAAGGAGTGGAACTTGAACCGGATTTGACTTATTCCGAATATCCTATCCGAGTTTTGGATTAGAAGGATCGTGTTACTCGAAGGAGGATAATCAAGTTCTATAAAATACAATGGAATCAACATTCAGAAGAGGAAGCTACTTGGGAATCAGAAGATTACTTATTAGAAAAATTTCCAGAGTTTCTAGCGTCAATATAGAATAGAGTAATGTTAGTTGAGCTTGGTTGCTACAAATTGCGTTTTGTAAAGGAACCTCAGTTGTTTTATGGACAAGTTTTGGATATTTTTGGACTAACACATTTTCTTTTCCATTACTTACTCTATGGCTTTGAATCTCAGGGCGAGATTTCTTTTAGGGGGAAGGATTGTAACAACCCGGGTGTTTAAATATTAAAAACATGACATGTCATCATATGCATTTCAAGGCATTTGGTCAAATTGCAAACTTTGATATGCATTTACTAAAACAAGTTCACATTTGTGTTATGAGTGTTGAATTGAATTGTTTGAATCCTGTAAAAATTTGGTTTGGATTTGAATTTTTTAGAAAACCCTGATTTTCAGTGTTTAATTCCTGCCCTGAAAACTCATTTCAAAATCTAAGCATATTTTGGGGTTGAGCCCAAAAGCAAAAGTGTAGAGCTTGACAAGTTATACAAAGTTTGTTTTTAGAGTTTTTCAAGTTATTTATAAAAATTTGGAGTAATTCAAAAAGGCGTAATTCGGTAAATTTCCCTATTCAAATTCAAAAGTTCATTTCAAAATCTAGACCAAATTAGGAGATGGTTCTAAAAGCAAAGTTGTAGAACTTTTGATTTTGAGCAACTTTTGTTTTTGGAGATTTTTGAGTTGTTATGAAAATTTAAGAGTAATTTGTGAATTTTAGTGAATGGCAAATCTGTAATTTTTGTGTAACAGTGTCCACCGCCGAAGCTACATTGCCGGCGTTTCCTTCTTCGGCGTTCCAGGCGCGGTCGTGGCTGTTTTGGCGTCGTGCTGGCATAGTAAAGGCTGAGAGGTGTAGAGCTCTATCCAGGGAGAACACCCCAGAACTGTGCCTCGTATGGCTTGAGATCCACCTGGGTTATCTTCAGGGCCGGCAGACTATTCTTGAACAGTATATCGATGGAGCTGCCACCGTCAATCAGCACTCTATCAAACTGAACCTTATTGATACAAGGATTGAGGACCAGGGGAAAACGTCTTGGTTTAGGTATTGTGGCCTATTGGTCCTTTCTGCTGAAGGAGATCTCACGGTGAGACCAAGGAGGGAGCCGCAGATCGGCGATGAGGTTGTCGGTGTTGGCCACGTTCAAGCAAGCGCGGGCGAGTAGCTTGCGTTCTCGTTTGGTCTCGATGGACACTTTGCCTCCAATGATGGTGTGCACGCAATCAGTTGGCTTGACGTACTTGTGGCGAGGATCTACGTCTTCATCGTCGTTGTCCTCGTTGCGCTGTTCCCCTACGTCGTTAGGCTTGTCGGATGTATCCGGAGCCTATTGACGCGTGTAGATAGACTTGAGAACGCGATAATTCTCCATGGTATGGTTTGACTTGGGATGAAGCTGGCAGGACCCTTTCAATGCTTTGGCGTAGTCTTCTTCATAGTTATGACGTCCGCCACCTTTTTTAACGGTGTTGACCTCGCCGTCGTCTTCCCGAGCACGCTTGCCCCTGTAATCATCGCGGTGGTTACGCCGCTGATTACGTTGGTCACGGTGGTCGCGGGAGTCGTTGCGCTGGTTGTGGCGGTCAAAATTGTCGTTCCGACCATGGTTGCCGTGGTAGTCGTCGCGGTGTGGGGGGTGGTCAGAGCGTGGAACCCTTGCTGCTTCTTCGATAATTATCTTTTTAGCATTGTCGACATCCACATATTTCTTGGCAGTGGCCAGGAGCGCTATGACTGATTCAGGTCTCTTGTGGAGAAGCTTGTCCCATAGGGCATCATGGAAGCGGAGGCCAGTGATGAAAGCCTCGATTGCCTCGTTGTCAGAGATTGACGGAACCTTAATGCGCATCTCCGGGAAACGACGGACGTACTCGCGTAGTGGCTCATCTTTCCGATCTCGAATCCGCTGCAGATCATATTTGTTGCCGGGCTGCTCGCAAGTAGCAATGAAGTTGTCGATGAAGGCTTGCTTGAGCTCTTGCCAAGAATCAAAGTAGTTCACCGGCAAGTTGTAACACCCCGAGTGTTTAAATATTAAAAACATGACATGTCATCATATGCATTGCAAGGCATTTGGTCAAATTGCAAACTTTGATATGCATTCACTAAAACAAGTTTACATTTGTGTTATGAGTGTTGAATTGAATTGTTTGAATCCTGTAAAAATTTGGTTTGGATTTGAATTTTTCAGAAAACCCTGATTTTTAGTATTTAATTCCTGCCCTAAAAACTCATTTCAAAATCTAAGCATATTTTGGGGTTGAGCCCAAAAGCAAAAGTATATAGCTTGACAAGTTATACAAAGTTTGTTTTTGGAGTTTTTCAAGTTATTTAGAAAAATTTGGAGTAATTCAAAAAGGCGTAATTCGGTAAATTTCCCTATTCAAATTCAAAAGTTCATTTCAAAATCTAAACCGAATTAGGAGATGGTTATAGAAGCAAAGTTGTAGAACTTTTGATTTTGAACAACTTTTGTTTTTGGAGATTTTTGAGTTGTTATGAAAATTTAAGAGTAATTTGTGAATTTTGGTGAATGGTAAATCTGTAATTTTTGTGAACAGTGTCCACCGCCGAAGCTACATTGCCGGCGTTTCCTTCTTCGACGTTCTAGGCGCGGTCGTGGCTGTTTTGGCGTCGCGCTGGCGAGGTAAAGGCCATAGCGTAGCTTTCTCGAGCTTCTTGGCCCCCTTTATAGCTTGAGCCGCCGTCGTCTTTGCCCTTTCTCCTTGCTCTGTTTTTCCCGTCGCCTTGCTCATCTCCGGCGAGCCCGCGCCGTCGTTGTTGTGCTCCACCGTCGCTGATAAGCTAGTTCTAGCTTCACTTACTCCTTGCGCATCCAGTCGACCCACCAATTCGGCTTGTCTTCGTCGGGAACTCGAGTTGCGTCGTCTTCTTCCTCGCGGCCGGCAACCCCTCTGCCGAGCATGATTCACCGCGGCCAGAGCTCCACGGTGCATCTCCGTCCTTGGTTTTGGTTGATTCCGTTTCGTCTCAATGCTGTGGTACTTAATCCATAGTTGGTTGCTCATTTTGACCACTACAGTCATCGGTACACCATCGCCGACGACGTTTTGCTCCGCCATGCTTGCGCTGATCGTCGAACCACCTTGCTGTTGCTCCTTAGGCTCGGTAATTGACTCCAAACCGTTCGGGGTATGCTACTGATGCTTCCCAGACCTTTTGTTTAACTGCTACCAGCCTGTTGTTGCCGGCATAGCGCCACCGTGCATTCGCGTCCGCCATGGCCAGCGTTGTGCTCGGTCCAGTCGCTGTTGGGTCTTGATTTTACCACCAATCAATGCGTCTTGTTGTCGTGAACGTATTAGATCTTTGTCTGTCGCCGGTGACCTCACCATCGGCGAGTTTGCGCCGATCAGCGCTGTCATCATCGTAGTCAATGTCGGAGGTTGAAGATGACATGTGGGGTCATGGTGTCAGCGACTCAGCGTTCAAATGGATTTTTCTATTTTTTAGATTTGAATGAATAGTGATGTAATTTGTTATTTTTGTGTAGATTTATTTAGAGCTCCAAAAATTATGAAATTTTTTGTGTAACTTCTCTGTGATGTATAGTATTTAAGAAAAATATGAAATAATGTTTTTCAGTACTTTTTGAATGTGATAAAAATTGCTCAATTTATTAATAAATAGATTTCCATGATTTTTCTAGGCTTATTTAATTGTCCAAAAATTATGAAATTTGTTTTGCCACTTACTTATCATGTAATAAACATATACTAAAATATTGAGCTCAATTAGAATAAATTTATTTATTTCATAATTTTGAATTAAATAATTAATTCATAAAAGCAAATAGTAACCTTTAATGATTTAGGTTTTGTTTGAAATTTTGGATTGAGTGATGATCTTGGATCATTTGTTAATAA